>NW_007232147.1:0-5953 GCF_000164805.1 Carlito syrichta | reverse complement strand
CCTTCTCCAGATGCGTCTCCGTGCGGCCTGGCGTGTGTCTGCAGGCTCGGCCGGCGTCCTGGCGGGGAGAGCCTGGGTCTTGCGGCCGCGCGCCCTGGCGGCTCGTTCTGGGCCTCCGGAGGCCATCTGGGGTCGCCTGGGTCACCACCGGGGGCCTGGGCAGCTGTGGGTCGCCTGGTGCCCGGCGCGGGGTCTCCCCCTGGAGCCTCCCCTACCCCCAGCCCCACCCCGGCTCCTCCCTCGCCTCCCAGGCCTCCCCAGGTGCTGGGGTCCCCGGGTTGAAGCCGGGAGCTGGGAGAGGACAGAGAATTCTGGGGACCCCGGGGATGTCCTTGGAGAGAAGGGGCCTAGTGCAGAAACATTGCAGGAGTCAGACCCCCGCTCCCAGGGCGCCTCTGGACCCTTTCCTGCTTCTTCCTGGAAAGGGGACCCAGCCTCCCAAACTGACAGAGTGCCTGGAGGTCCCAAGGCACCCCGAAGTCTGAGAACCATTGTTCAAAGGGCCAGCGGGGTCTGAGGACGGCCTGGATGGGGGTAGAGCAGATGCTGCCATCCCCCCTGGGTCACCAGGGTGGCCAGGACAATTCCCTGTATCCGGACAGCTTCCTGCTTTTCTCGCCTGGGAGCGTTATCCAGTGACATGCAGGCCTACTGTGTGCAAACAGCCACTGTACTAGTCCCCTTTTTTGCATGCAAGGCCTACTGTGTGCAGGAATCCCCCCCCACGTGCGGTACCTACTGTGTGCAGACACCCAGGTATGTGCAACACCTGAATGCAGAAGTTCGGCCACCTGCGCGTATGCACACACACACACACACACACACACACACACACACACACACACACACCTGCAGGGAAGCCCTCTCTGGTGGCCGGAAGTCCCAGGGTGTTTACACTTCCAGAATAGCCCTCAGGCTTGGAGGGAGGACTGGTCCCTCCCTGGCCCCAAGGTGGACAGTGTCTCACACAGTTCTCTGGGGGGTCAACCCCAGATGCCCACAGCCCAATCACAGCTCACTGCAGCCTCAGACTCCTGGGCTGAAACCACCCTCCTTCCTCAGCCTCCTGAGTAGCTGGGACTACAGGGGCATGCCATCATGCCTGGCTCTTTTTTGTTTTTTGTTTTTTTTTTCAGTGGAAGTCACTCTGTCACCCAGGCTGGAGTGCAGTGGCACGCTCACGGCCACCCCAGCGTCAACCTGCTGGGCTCCGGCGATCCTTCCGCCTCAGCCTTCCAAGTAGCTACCACGTCCGGCTCATTTTTGATTTATTGTAGAGACGAGGTCTCGCCAAGTTACCCGGGCTGGTCTCGAACCCGCCGGTTCAGGCAGTCCACTCGCCTCAGCCTCCCAAAGCGCTGGGATGACAGGCAGAGCCACAGAGCCTGGCCTGCGCCTGACTCATTTTAAAATGTTTTGTACAGACGGGATCTTGCTATGTTGACCTGAAGCCTCTTCACAGAGGCGCCATCATCGGTCTCCTGTGTCACCTCCCGACTTCCTTTCAGGTTCCTGTTCAGCCATGAGGAAGTGTTTCTATGCAAATGCGCGCATCTGTGTGACCGAGACCGTGTGGCCCTGGGTGTGTGCTTGGTTCCTTTATTTACTGAGCCCCTGCTGTGAGCTTGGCCTGTGCTAGCCTTGGAAAAACAAGAGAGATCAGGATAAAGAGAACCTGGGCCTGCAGTCCCAGCACTTTGGGAGGCCAAGGCGGGAGGATCCCTTGGAGCCAAGCGTCCTAGACAAGACTAGCAGCATAGCAAGACCCCGTCTCTACAAAAAATTTTAAAATGTGGTGGTGCATACCTTTAGTCCCAGCTTCTTGGGAGGCTAAGGTGGGAGGCTCGCTTAAGGCCAGGCGTTTAAGACCAGCCTAGTGGGCAACCCCGTCGGGTCCCCTCCCGCTGTGGGAACTTTTTCTGTTCCCTCACAAAAAAAAAAAAAAAAAAAAAAAAGACCAGGTTGGGCATCATAGCAAAACCTTGTCTCTACAAAAAATTTAAAAATGAGCCAGGCATGGTGGTGTGTCCCTGTAGACCCAGCTCCTCAGGAGGCTGAGGTAGGAGGACTGCTTGAGCCCAGGAGCTCGAGTCCAACTTGGGCAACGTAGCAAGACCCCCCCATCTTTACCAAAAAAAAAAATCTAAAAATTAGCCAAGTGTGATGGTGCACACCTGTAGTTCCAGCTAATTGGGAGGCTGGGGTAGGAGGATCGCCTGAGCCCAGGAGGCGAAGCTGTGATCGTGCCAGTGTACTCCAGCCTGGGTGATAGAGACCCCGACTCAAAAATAAACGGATAAAGTAAATTCTGGCTCCCAGGGACACAGGCAAATCCTTACACAGGGGCAGAAAGGACCGTACAGGGTACAGTCAGTCACACGCTGACTCACGTGATAACAGCCAACTCTTCTGGAAGCCTCCCTGTTCTAAATGCTTCTCATAGTTTCCCTAACTGAATGCTCACAACAACCCCGAGAGACAGGCCCTCCTTAGTGGCACCACTGTACAGATTAGGAAACTGAGCCCAGAGTCGTGAAGCAACTTGCCCGAGGCCACACAGCCGGCCGCCTCCCCAGAGCAAGGTGCCAGCCTCCCTGCGCTGGGGGGTGTCCCCCTCCCTGGCCAGAACCAAGCACATTGGCAGGCCATGGTGTGTCCCTGAGAGAGGAAACAGTCTGTCCCGGAGGGCCGTCGCAGAGGGTCTTGCTGGAGTCTTTGTGCCACAAGCAATTATGAAGTGCCACCTGTGGGCCAGGCTCTGAACCGGCCACTCGGGGTCTGGGAGTGAGAGACCCAGACCCTCTCCCCTCCCTCGGAGTGTCCACAGCTTCACACGAGAGAAGCAAATCACAACAGGGCTGGATACGTCCTTACACATGGGGCAGGTGCCGGGGCGCGGGGGCTCACACCTGTCATCCCAGCACTTTGGGAGGCCGAGGTGGGAGGATCTCTCGAGGCTAGGAGTTTGAGACCAGCCTGGGCCACACAGTGAGACCCTGTCTCTACAAGAAAGAAGAAGTGTGTATAGTTGCAGCTGCTCTGGAAGGCTGAGGTGGGAGGATCGTGTGAGCCCGAGAGTTCAAGGTTGCCGTGAGCCACGATTGCATCACTGCACTTCAGCCTGGGCAACAGAGCAAGACGCTGTCTCTCTAAAATAAATAAATACATAAATAAGAAAAAAAAAAGGCCAGGCTCAGTGGCTCAGCCCGTCATCCCAGCCCTTTGGGAGGCCAAGGCGAGAGGATTGGCTAAGCCCGCGCGTTCGAGACTAGCCCAGGCAACTTGGCGAGTCCTCGGCTCTACAATAAAAAAAAAAAAAAAAAATGAGCTGGGCATGGGAATGCGTGCCTGTAGTTCCAGCTACTTGGGAGGCTGAGGCGGAAGGATCGCCGGAGCCCGGCAGGTCGACGTCGGGGTGGCTGGGAGCGGGTACTGCCCTCCAGTCTGGGTGACAGAGTGAGACTCCAACTCAAAAAAATAAAAAATAAAAAATAAATAAATGTATATATATACACGTTATTATGCCAGTATTGTGTGTGTGTGTGTGTATATGCAGTTCATAAATGTATGAGACAAAACAATTTTTTTAACATTTTTTGGTTTTAGTCAGGGTCTCACTCTGTCACCCAGCCTCGACCTGCCGGGCTCCGGCGATCCTTCCGCCCCAGCCTTCCAAGCAGCCGAACTACAGGCATGTGCACCATGCCCGGCTCATTTTTTGACTTTTTTGTAGAGACGAGTTCTCGCCAATTGCCCGGGCTGGTCTTGAACCCCTGGGTTCAGGCAATCCTCTCCCCTCGGCCTCCCAAAGTGCTGGGCTGATGGGCGTGAGCCACCTCGCCCGGCCTGGCAAAACAGTTCCAACATTGACTCACGCTGGCCTTGGCTTGGTTCCAGGCTCTCTCACCCTGGCCAGCTGTGTGACCTCGGGCAAATCCCTGCGCCTCTCTGAACCCTATGTTCCCTTCTGTACAAGGTGGATGCCAACAGGACCGCCCCTGTCCAGCCGCTGCCAGGACGACAAGGAGTGACAGGCGTGGCCGTCGGCCCGTGGCAGGCTCAGCTGTGACTGCATGCTTCCTCTGAAGTCCCTGCCATGTTCTGGCTGTCACACTCCCCGGCCCGGCCCGGTCCCCGGAGCCCAGGGATGTGCTGTGTGACCCGTGACATTTTCACAAGGCCACACCTCTTCTCTGGAGAGGGAGAGTTCACGGAAATCGCTAGAAGCCTATAGGGGCGGGGACACGTGTGTGTCTGCCCATCGGTCTTCACGCAAACCACTGTGTCTGTGAAGGGTGGCCTGTGTGTGCACGGGTGGGCGCCTGTGTCTCTGGGCGCGGGTGTGGTCACGAGTGGCTCAGGCCTGTGGAGATAACTGTGACCCAGCGTGGGTGCCCCGGGTGACCACGCACCTGGCCACACGTGCCAGGCTGGGGAAGCGTGTCTGCCGGCAGCCTGTGGCTGGCATTGCCAACTCTCTGCTGTGCCTGGTCGTCCAAGTCCTGGCACCTGGTCCCGAGGGTGGCTGCCCAGGGCAGGGCCTGAGCCAGCTGACTGAGCCTCGGGGACCCGTGACAACTTTTCTCTGACCCAGTTGAACTCAAGGCGCGGGGGTGGGGGTGAGGGCTGGGAGTGGTGCGATTCAACCTCCTCCACTCTGGACCTCAGTGTCTTCTTCTGGAAAAGGGCCCAGCACCTTCCTCACAAGGCCGAGCGTAAGGGCGTGTACGGTTTACTGCTGCAGTCATCATAACAGAACTACTGTCTGAACATGCCAGCCACCATCACGCGTGTTCTTGGAGGGACAGCGGGGAACCTTGGGGTCACAGCCTGAGTCAAAAGCAACGCTGACTCTGTCCTGATGGACAGTTTTGAATTTTTGTTCACAGATTTTTGTTTTTATGCTCCTTTGAGTTTTTTTAAATAATGCTTGTGCCGGGTGCGGTGGTTCACGCTTATCATCCCAGCACTTTAGGAGGTCGAGGCAGGACCAGCCTGAGCAATATAGCAAGACCCCATCTCTTAAAAAAAAAGAAAAGGAGAAAAAAGTTAGCCAGGCGTGGTGGCATGCGCCTGTAGTCCCAGCTACTCAGGAGACTGAGGCGGGAGGATCACAGGAGCCCAGGAGGTCAAGGATTCGGTGACTGTGATCATGCCACTGAACTCCAGCCTGGGCAGCAGAGTGAGATCCCAGCTCAAAAAATAATGATAAAATCCAATAGCGTTTAAAATATTCTTTGTTGACTGGGCCCGGTGGCTCAGCCTGTCATCCCAGCACTTTGGGAGGCCGAGGCGAGTGGATTGCCTGAGCCTGCGAGTTCGAGACCAGCCCGGGCAACTTGCTGAGCCCTCGTCTCTACAATAAATCAAAAATTAGCCAGGCGTGGTAGTGCGTGCCTGTAGTTCCAGCTCCTTGGAAGGCTGAGGCGGAAGGATGGCCGGAGCCCAGCAGGTGGAGGCTGCGGTGGCCGGGAGCATGCCCCTGCCCTCCAGCCTGGGCGAAGGAGTGAGACTCTGGCTCAAAAAAAAGAAAAAAAAATTATTGTCTTGCGGCTGAGTGTGTGGTTTTGCTCAGAAGCGGGGCCTGGCTGGGCTCAGCTGCCAGGGGGTCAAGAGGACTCTGGAAAGGTCTGGAGCCTGATAACAGCGGGGCTTGGAGTGGAAGTCTGGACACCGGCTAATCTTCTAGGCCCCATGGAAGGAGTGGCCGCAGGGGGCCAGTCCCGGTGTCTCCGCGGCAGCTCCTCGACAGTCTTGGGATCCCCAGCCTGGCCGGTCCCCACTTCACAGAGGGGAAACTGAGGCAGAGAGGCGCGGGGCTGGCTGAGCGTCCGCCCCCGGGCCCCACCCGGGCCCTCTCTCCTCGGGTGGACTGAGGCGTCGCCGGGCCAGGACGGGGACAGGACCCAGGTATCCTCGGCCGCTGCGGGGCCGACTCTCGCCGCCCCGCCCC
>NW_007232146.1:0-7802 GCF_000164805.1 Carlito syrichta | reverse complement strand
TCCCAGGAGTTCGCACCGAGGCCCCCGCCTTTGTTTTCTTTTCTGTAATGAGCAAGACCAAGTTCCGGGCGCCCTGGGTGAGTCTCATGATTGGGTGAGTCTGGGCGACACTGGCAAGCGGGGTGTTCAGTTCAAGGGTTGGTCTGCGGCCAGCTGGAACGGAGCTGGGGGCCCTGGCTCTCAGATTCCTCCAGATGCAGTCAGGCCTGGGGAGGCGGGGGACGGGGCATCCGGAGGCCACCAGAGCCCTCATGTGCTCTGGCCTGTGGCCCGAACTCTGAAATCCAGCCAGGCCCTCGAGTCCTCGTGACGGTGGCTTCCAAGGTGGCACGTGAGAGGAAAATATTAGAAAGGCCTGTTAATTTTATCTTTTAAAAAACCAGCCACAGCAAGACAGTGAGACCTCATCTCTACAAAAAAACTGTGAAAAGTAGCTGGGCATGTGGCGCACACCTGTAGACCCAGCTCCTTGGGAGGCTGAGGCGGAAGGATCACCTGAGCCCAGGAGGTCAAGGCTGCCGCGAGCCATGGTCGAGCCGCTGTACTCCAGCCTGGGCCCGAGTGAGACCCTGACTAAAAAAATTTAAAAAAAAAGAGAAAAAGAAATTAAGCCTTGTTGTATTAGTCTACTCAGGCTGGTGGCTTAAGCAGTAGACACTTTCTTCCCTGTCCATTCTGTAGCCCAGAAGCCCACGGTGCCGACAGGGCTGGTTTCTCCTGAGGCCCGAGCCTCGCTCCTTGCCTCTTTCCCAGCTTCACGCAGTCTTCCCTCCGTGTCTGCGTCCTGACTTCCTCTCATGAGGACACCCGTCTTCTCGGGTTAGGGGCCCCTCATGACCTCGTTCTGACTGCATTTCCTCTTTAAAGACCCCTCTGGCAAATGCGGTCAGCAGGCACTTTCCAAGGTACTGGGGACGAGCGCTTCAGAGTTGGACTTGGGGTCGAGGGCACACGATCGGCCCGGGGCCCTTCCCCATAGTTGAGGCACGAGTTGACGGCTTTGCAAGCGGGTGTGCGTGCATTGGGGTGAGGGAGCTGGGAAGTCTTACCGTCCAGGGCACAGATAGGAGAGCGTGGCGGCTGCTTGCCTGTGTCTGCGGCCACAAGGGGGGCGGGTGTGGCCCGGCTACCCTGACCTTGTCTGTTCCGTGGGGGCTTGTGAGTCGAAGGGTGTGGACCCAGAGCAGGCCTGACCTGGCCACACCCTTGCCCGCTGTCGAGGGAGCCCAGGCCGCCTGCCAGACCTCGGTGGGGACCCCAAGGTGGCCTCAGCTCTTGAGAGCAGGTGCGTCAGACCCCAGCGAGTGGGGAAGGCTCCGGCCACTGAGATGTGTTTCTGAAAATGGGTCGAGAGTCAGGTCCTGTAGGAGTCCTGCCCCCCCTCCGTGTACCACAGAGACAACTCTGGCCTTGCTGGGGAGAGGGACCCCAGAAGCTGCCGGGACCAAGCTGATGGGTGCTCAGCCTGGACACCAGGGAGCACCTCCCGGGTTTTTACCCCACAGCCTGCGGCCCAGGCCTGACCCAGCCAGGTGTGGGGACGCAGAGGAAGGTGATGGTGTCCCTCCTGCCAAGAGGGCAGTCCCAGGTACTTGCCATGGAGGTCCCGAGGAAGTCAAGTCAGGGATCTGAACAGGGCCTAGTTGGGTCGGAGGCCTGGGGTCAAGGGCACCCTGCCATGTTTCCGTGTTGGATTGTCCCCCAGACCGAGCCTCCGCCCCCTTGGCGGAGACCTGGGGAGAAGGGCCTGGCCGCCAGACTCCCCTGGCTGGCCTGGGGGGCCAGGGCCTGGATAAGCTGTGGGATGGGCGCACGGGTGGTGCACGGGGCATTCCAGGCCGGAGGAGGCTTGTGAGCCCAGCATGGAGGCCCGGCACGGCCGCGGCATGAGGCGGCGCCGTGCGCTTGGCCTGGCTAGCGTGCGGGGGCGGGGCTGATGGACAGGGCAAGGTGAGGCAGGCTTGGTGGAGGCTGGCCCCGATTCGGAAGGCTGCAAGGAGCCTGTGGGCGGTTTCGAAAGGCCCTTCAGAAAGCAGCACGGAGGGACGAGCATGGCCAGAGGAGAGAACCCGGCTGGGAAACTGGCGTGAGCCAGGGAGGCGGGGTGGGGACCAGGAGGGGGGTGCGAGGTGTGTGGGAGCGGCTCTCCGCACCCTCGGTGGCCCCTGGAGGGGCCGGGCTGCTGGGCCACTTTCTGGGCTGGGAGCTGGGTGCCCCTCCGTGTGACGGGGGTTCCAGAGTGAGAGGCCGTCTGTGGGCACCCGGGAGGCGCGCAGACAGACGCGAAGGGGCTCTGGGACCCGCTCCGCGGGAGATTCCGTGCCCAGAGGCGCTGCGAAGCCTGGCGCCCGCTCGGCGCAAGGTCCTTCTGCTCGCGCTCTGCCTCTCGAGGAGTTCGTGCTGTGAAGGGGGCAGAGAGCCAGGCTCTGGGGTGGCGCGGGCAGCAGGACCTCGCCTGGGGCTTGCACACGGCCGGACGGACGTCCTCGCCGTCACCGGCCGGCCTTGGGCGAGCCTTCCCCCTGTGGAGAGCAGACTTCTTGCACGGACCGGGGGTGATGGCCGATGACCTGCTTTGCTGTCAGGCATTCTCATGAGTTGACGGATGGCAGGTCAGTCACGGGGCATGGCCAGCAGGTGAGCCTCGGGGGCCTCCTCCGTGGCCGCCACGGCAGGCCCGCCCTGCCTGGTGTGGGAGCTGTCCCCAGGGCACCAGCCCCGGCGGGTGGGGGTGGAGAGCCATCCCACCCGCCGTGCGCCAAACCGTGCGCGGCTGGGAAGGGGCACCTCTTCTAGGTGCGGCAAGCCCCCCTGAAGGGGTGGAAGCCAAGGCTGGGCCAAGCTGGAACGGAGACGCCGTCCCTCTCCCGGGGCACAACTGCCACGGTCAGTCCTCAGGCGCGTGTGTCTTCCTCGCCCCGTCTTGGACTCCTCACACATTGCTCCAAGCCGCTGCCTTAGTTTCCCCACCCAGCCAAGGAGGTTGTGTTGAATGGCTGTGATCGCTGACGTCTGGTTTCTCGTCAAACTTCAGACGGTCCCGCACCGCCTCCAGGTTCCCTTCTGAGGGAAACAGATCTCAAGGAAGAGTTCTTTGGCTTTGAAGCGGCCGTGAGTGGAGAGCCTGGGAGTCTCGTGTGTCCTGTGAATGTGGCCTGGCCTCATGGAGAGAAGGCAAAGGGGGTGCCACGCTCACCCTTGACCGGAGCGGCCGCTGCACCCTCCCTCCCAGGAGGATGTGCCTCTGTCCAGTGTCTGGATGTGTCTCTGCCAGGGTGACAGCCTCTTTGTCAGGCAGGACTGTGGACAGCCCAGCGACAGACATGGGGCCTTGGGCCACTCCCTGAGCCACGGTTGGTGGCACTCGATGGGTGTTTGAGAGGGCTCCAGCAGACAGAGCCAGACAGAGAGAAGACGTGTGGGCTGCCGCTCCATGCTCCTCCGCTGTCCAGGCCTCCCCACTCGGCCTCTTCCTACTGTGAAATGAGTGGCCGCTCGCAAACTCTAGTGGCCCAGTGGCAAACTCGTCTTTCTGGAGCTGGGTGACTGTCAAGGGGCGGAGCCAGCCGAGATGTGCAGTCACTCCCTGGCCTGGCTCTTCCTGGGCCTGCGGGTTCCCAGAATCTCCTGGGGGTGCTCCGGCAAGAGCCTCCCCTCCAGGCCTGCATGCTCTGGGCCCCTCGAGACCCTCCTTGGGGTGACCTCCTTTGTCGGGGCCCATGTGAGGCTCTGCACCTCAGACGGTGCGCTTCTGGTTCCGCTCGGAGGCCCTGATGGGTGCCCCGGCTGGGTGCTTGTTTGTGGATCAGATACTTACCTCGCCCCTGCCATGGCTGGGCTGGTGCGAGGGGGAAAGCTTGGTGAAAACCTCACCTGGGTAGAGAGGGGGAAGAGCTGGGCAACCTGGCGTTTGTCTGCGGTCTCTAGCCAGCTAGCTTTCCCACCGGCTGGTAGCGATCAGCTGAACCAGTTGGTGGCCTGGGGAGGGACAGCGATGCTGGAGCCTCTGCCGGGGGCTGCTGCGGCCTTGACGGGAGGTGCATGGGTCATGGGAATGTCCCCCACTCGCTCGGCCTTGGATTTCTCTGGAAATGAGCATGTTTTAGAAGGTGCTCTATGGGTCTTGTTAGCGGTGGGGTCTGTGTCATCACTGGTCCCTGGCAGCTTTTCTCCGGTGCCACACACCCCAGAGGGCCCACTCGCCAGCCTCTCTTGCCTGCCCCATCTGACCGGGTGAGCTCTGGGGATGCTGGCCGAGCCGGGCACCAGGGGAGGGTGAGCTGTCCGCACAGAGTGATGGGCGTGCCGGGGCCATAGCGCGTCCCTGGGGCTGTCCTGTCCAGGCGTCCCTGCCACGCTTGACAGCCAGGGGCTGAGTTCTCTGCTTTCCTGGTGCCGCCGTGCGTTTGGCATTCTTGGCTGGGGTGGCCGTCACTCCAGGACCCAGGCGCTCATGGTCTGTCCTGTGAATTAGAGGAAGTAAATGCAGGGGCAGCTCTGAGCCAGCTGAGCCCACTCAGATCGAATGGCAAAGCCTGATCCTGGGAGCCAGCCCCGTGGAGCCTGGTTTTAAGCATCAAGACTGTTTGGGGGCCACTTGGAGTCGGGGAGACCTTTTGCCCTCGGGTCCCTGCAGCCCTGGGACGTTGTTCAGGGTGGCTTGGAGCCAGGCCCGTCCTCAGGGAGGAAGACGCGGGCACCCTCCCGGGTTAGTCACCCTCCCGGGGTTTCTGCCCTGTGTCTTAATGATGGTTCATGACCTTCTCGTGTCCTGGGCCAGGATTGGGCAACTTGAGGGACAGTGCGTGGGCGTTCTTTCTTCCAAGCCCAACACAGGGATCTTAGGCATCTGTGTATTCACTCCTGTACTCGATCAGCAAGCATTTACTGAGGGCTTGGAACGTGTCAGGCGCAGGCTACAGGCGGGGCTGGACTTGAGGGTCGTGTGGCCCTGCCCTTGACAAACCCACGAGCTCGACGGAGATTCAGACCCAAGAGCAGCCTTTCCTGATAGCGTGTGATCAGTTCTACGAGGTGACCATCTGGGTCAAGAAGGCATGAGGGAAGGGACCTGATGCGGACTGGAAGTGGCCCAGGAAGCCTTCCTGGAGGAAGCAGCACTACGGTATCGCTGGCTGTGCTAGTGAGGGGTCTGGGCCCACAGGTCTGGCCAGTTAAGCCCCTCATCTCGTCGTGGGGCGAGCAGCATCTGGGCAGCAGCACACGACACCCGAACCCTCGTGAGACAGCACTTGGCTTCAGTTGTAAGGGCTGAATCTCTGTGGGGCAGGAGTGTCTGGGCCACCTTTCCTGCAAGCCAGGTGCCCGAGGACCCGAGGAACTGGGAGGCCACATGGCGGGGCGATCGGGGCCAGGGGCCGAGACAGTCCCTGCTCTTCTCTGGGTAGCCCCTTCTCCAGGGGCAGACAGGTGTGCAGAGCTGACCACGGGCCCCACAGGCACCTGGCCAGAGCCTCGCTCGCAGGCCGAGACAGCACGTCCGTGGGATGCCCGGCGACCCGAGAGCCTCTGGGCGGCGTGCGCCCCCTCCGAGGACCTGTGGGGGTCACAGCCCATGACATGGTGGGGCAAGGGCCTGGGTCCTGGCCTTCCTTCTCCCTCCCCCACCCCCCACCCCCACTCACTTCCCGGGGCTTCTGAAGTGCTCACAGGTGTGTCCACAGGGCCGGTGGCGGCCTCTTCCTCCTCCTTCACTGCAGACACGGAAGAGGGATTCTAGACGTCTTCTAGAACTATGCAGGGACAAGGCAGCATCTTTCTTATTTGCTCTGTGTTTCAAGCCAAGGACGTGAATGTGACCCTCGGGCTGCAGAGGGACACGGGACCCAGGGCCTGCCAGCGCTATCTCTGTGGGAAGGCAGGGCCACTCCTGCCCACGGAGCCCGTCCTGTGTGCCATGGGTCCCTAGCCCTTGAAGACCTCAGAGGAGAAAGCCAAGGCACTTCTCCAGGCCGCAGGAAGCTTCAGGACGCTCAGTAATGCCCACACCATTCCTCTGCCCGTGGTTGTGTTTTCTTTTTAACATAGCTGAGTTAGAAACGGGTCAAAAACCTGGTTTTTCTAGTTATTAAAGTAAATGTATTCCCATTGTAGAATATTTGGAAATGGCCTAAACATTAACATTAGAATAAACATTTTACAATCTCTCCTCCCGGAGATTTATTGTTATATCCGGGTGTGCCTCCTTTATATAGAAGGTGTTATGAAAATCATTTATTTATTCGCTTTAATTTTTTATTTTAAATATGTGGGGTACAATTTAGGGTTGGGTATGTTCATTATTGCAGGTTGATGAGGTGTGGCCTTACCCATGGCAGTTTCCCACTACTGCCAATCCCTTTCTTAAAGTATTACGATAGTTGTTCAAGGTCCGCTTGTGAGTGAGAACATGTGAGACTCAGTTCTTTGTTTCTGTGAAAGGTCACTCAGTATCATAGACTCTAAGCCCATTCAAGTTGCTGTGAAGTTCGTAATTTTGTCCTTCTTTATGACCACGTAGTATTTCATCATGTATATGGCACCACGTTTTTCGTATCCGTTCCTCTTTCGGTGGGTGGCACGGTTGGGTCCGCGTTTTTGCTATTGTGAATAGTGCTGCAGTCAACATGCGTGTGCAGGTATCTTTTTCACAGAGTGATTTGAGCTTCTCTGGGTATATTCCCAGAAGGGGGATGGCGGGGTCATGTGGGAGGTCAAGAAAATCTTTTTTTTTAAAACTCGTACTTTCCTTCCTCTTTCTTCTTTCTTTTTATGTCTTTCACATTCTATCACGTTCTCCATAGTCCCCTTCGGACGACGGCATCCTTGATCTGACCATACCACAAGCACACAGCTGATTCTCCAACATCGATTATGTTGGTTACATCCATGTGTTCCTGGCCCCGTGGCTGGCTGAGGGGGTGCTGCTTCCCACCCGGGGTCGGGCATTTCCCTCTCGGCTCTGCGTGACTGGATTCCCTGACTCATCCTTGAAGTCCAAGCCCAGCACCCACCCCCCAGAGCCCTTCTCAGGCTCCCACAGCACCCTCAGCTTGACTGTTGCTTTGCTGGTTGGCGCCCTGGTTGGCACCTGCCCATATTTGCGTCTGACTTCCCCTCCAGGTTGAATGTTCAGGACAAGGCGTATTTCTTGTATAGCTCCTAGCCCAGTACATAGTAAGCACTCAACAAAAATCTGCTGAATGAATGCTACAGTGGATGTCTGCTATCGAACTCTCAGTCCACATTGCTCAATTTCCTCAGTATAGATTCCTAGGAGCTAAACTGAAAAATCAAAGCTTATGAACATTTCAAAGATACTTTTTGGCTGGGTGCAGGGGCTCAAGCCTGTCATCCCAGCACTCTGGGAGGCCGAGAGGAGAGGATTGCCTGAGCCCACGGATTTGAGAATGGGCTGGGCAACCCTGCGAGACCTCATCTCTGTGGTAAATCAAAAAATTAGCCGGGCATGGTAGCGTGCACCTATAGTTCCGGCTACTTGGAAGGCTGAGGTGGAAGGATCGCCGGAGCCCAGCAGGTCGAGGCTGTGGTGGCCATGAGCATGCCACTGCTCTCCAGCCTGGGCGACAGAGTGAGACTCCAACTTAAAAAAAAAAGGAAAGATACTTTTTGCTCATTTACTGTGGCCTTATCAGCATTGGATATTATCTTTTCCAGACCTTTACTAGTTTTTTTTTTTTTTTCCTTTTTTTTTTTGTTTTTGTTTTTCATTAATCAGTATTTTTTATTATGGTTTTGTGGGGTACAGTTAAGGGTTAGGTGTACAATGACGGTTCATTCAG
>NW_007232145.1:250814-261840 GCF_000164805.1 Carlito syrichta | reverse complement strand
CGGTAACTATCGTCTGAGTCCAACCCGGTAAGACACGACTATCGCCACTGGCAGCCCCTTTGTCGTGGCCGCGAGCCGCCGCCGCGGTCCTGCCGCAGGGCTCGGTCTTGGTGGCTGCAGGAGACCCGCGTCTTTCCCGTTGCCACGCAATAGCCAGGGCTCCCTGGACGCGCCTGCTGCTTGGGGTCTGTTTGGGGGCTCCCTCGGGCCCTGGAGCAGAGCCACTTTCGAAAACCGAGTTTGCGAGCGCCGGGTTTGGAGGCCAGCGGCAGTTGCTGAGGTGGCCTGGACGCGAGGGCTGAAGGGGGATCGAGGCGGGTGGGCGCCGGCGCGGGGCGAACAGCCCCTTTCCCGAAGACAGGTCTCTTCCCACGTCTCAGTGGCGCCCTTTTCAAAATTAGCATTTGCCCCGGGAACTCTAGCACCAGCTTCGGCTAGGGAATACTCCGGTGGGAAAACTTCCTGCTGGCTGGCCTAAAGGCCTGAGATGAGTTCGTTAAAAAGGGTGGCTAAAGGTAGCAGAGTTGGGAGAATTTTCAGTGGAACCAAGAGTTTTCTCTCCCTGCAAGCTACTCCGAGAAGGGGGGTGGTGGGGGAATTAAGTAAAATCACATGGTCTAGTCATTTGGAAATTTGTACCTAATTATGGTGGTGGAGAGGCCTGAGCTGTTCTCATTCCGTGCCAAAACCATTTTCTAACGAGGCCGACGGTTTCTGTAGTTTCTTGACCCAGGAAATCCTCTGGCTGATCTTATCTGGACGGGGTAGGATTTCACTTGGAGATCAGAGTTGGGCGGGAGGTGGGGGATTTCGATCTGGGCCCTTGATGTGTAACTCCAGGGAAGGATTTGGCTTGGGGAACACACTGCCTGTGTCTCTCCCGTCCTTGTCGGCTTTGGAAAAGTGGGCGACTGCCTCCCGGAGAAGGTTCCAGGGCTCTTTTTCCAGTCCTGCGGTGGGGAGGCCCGAGGCGGACCGGCTCGGCCGCCCGGGGAAATGGGCCATTGGCTCTCCGCTGGGCCCATTCTTATGCCGCCTGTCAGCCCCGCCTCCAGGCCCACCCTTTGCGCCTGCAGCATTTGCAGCTCTGCGGGGCTATGCTGATGGCATTCCTGGCCCGGGGCTCTGGGCCGGCCTCCCTCGGAGGGTCCAAACAGAAAAAACAGGGACACGCCGGCCAGGCTGCTTGCAGGTTGCCCCTGCCACAATGTCCCAGGCGGGAGCGCCTGGCCCTCCTGCCCCAGGGGACGCAGAGGGTGGGTGGCAGCTTGTCTACCTGTCCGCCGTTCTTGGGGTCCGAGTGGAACCCTCCCTGGGCCCAGCGGAAACAAAGGCTTGGCTGCGGGGGAGGGGGGTCTCTGCCTCTTTCTGTGCTCTCCAGCTCTGCCCCTGGGGTCCCTTTGTGGCGCAAACCCCAGAGTGGTCCTCCTTCGTCCTGGCCCAGCCCTCCTCCCTCTGCTGGGGGTCTTTCCTCCCACTGCTGTCCTCCCACCCCCGTGGAGCAGGTCGTCCACGGTGGTCTGTTCTCTGAAGGTGGCGGTCCTTGGGCCCTGGACTCCCCTCTAGGCCCTGAGGTCCATCTGGCCTGTTGGGAGCCCGCGACCTCGCAAGGTCAGTGAGGAGGAGCCAGGTGCCTGGAGGCGCGCCTTCTCACTGCCTCTCCTTGCGCGTTCGCCTCTCCGCCTTTTAGAGTCCGGTGAGGCGAGGCGCTTGGTGTCGGAAGAAAGTGCAAGAGAGGCCTCGGGGCACCCCAGGTGCTCCCTGTTGTGCCGGGCCCTCCCTGGAGTGGGCACAGTTTTGGGATTGGTTGGCACATGGCTCTTCCCCGTGACTGGCACAAGGCTCTCCCCCGTGCTGGCCGGCTGCATCCCCATTTTACAGATGAGGAGACTGAGTTCGGCACTCTCCCAGGCTTTGGCAGCGGGGTGTGAGGTGGAGGCGCTTCCTGTAGGCTTTCACCGAGCCTAGGCACCCTGCAGCCTGTGAGGGAGGGTAAGGGAGTTGCTGGTTTTTCACCTGTGTCTTTTGGACCCAGAAATTGGCAAGCGATCTCCTAATGGCCAGCAGCCACGTCTGGGCCCATTTGTCCTGTGTGAAACGGCGGCAGGGGAGCTGCTCTCCAAGCAATCTGGCCAGGTGCCCATGGGCCGCTGAGTGACGGATCCATAAATAACCCCATCTCGGGCCATGGGCGCCCAGGCCAGGATTCTCCCGTCCACGGGCGGTTGTTCGGACAGCTGTCCGTGGAAGACGGCAGGGAAGGCCTCTCTTGATGGCCTTAAGGAGAGATCCACGCGGGCCAGGGGTGGGCCTGAGCCTCACAGGGTCTCGCCTCGTGAACGGCCAGGGTGAGTGACTCTCACCCGCAGCGTCAGCACAGCCGTTGTGCCTGCTGGCCGGGCCGGCTCTTGGTCTGTGACCGCCAGTCGTGATGGGGGTGGAGGCTGGGCTGGTTTGCCTTCTATCTCTTGTCTCCAAAGAAATCCACCGACTCAGACTCCGGAGGGGCCGCCGACCTCTCTGTCAAGCCCAGGAGGGCGGCATGGGGGTGGGACGCCCTGGCCATGGGCCCTGGGGGCTCCTGCCAGCTGCCCGTCCTGGTCTTGTTGGGTTTCCCTGGGCCTCAGTCCCCTCAGATGTGACCAGGTGACGGCACCTGCTGCGTGTGCCTGGAGACGGTCACCTGCAGTCGGTACAGAAGCAGCTGGCTGCCCCTCGAGGCCCTGGAAGGTGCTCCCTGGGGCTGCTGCTGAGTTTCCGCCCAGGCGCTGAGCATGGACCGGTGGCTCTGGGTTGGCGATGGCAAGATGGCTCCCACCAGGGCGTGACTCATGAGTGTCACTTTTTCGTGAAAAAATGCTTCTTGTAACAGTTGGTTGATGGGAAATTCTTATTGCATGAGTAGTTCTGATCTTATTTTGGGTCTCAAAAAAATTAGTGGCACTGGAACATTGAGTCATTCTCACTGAGAAGTTGGGCTCTGCTCAGACTCCATCTTTGCCATTCACACCTCACATGAGGTTTTCGGGTTTCGTGCTGAACGTGCAGGTTCGGGGCTCGTCAGGGGGAGTGGGCAGGCTGGGCTTTCTCCAGTTTGTCTGTGGACAGTCACTGATGCCTCAGGCCTGGGCAGAAAGGGGCCTTGGCCGACTGTCCTGCACCCAGGAGGGGGTCCTGACCCGGGCTGGTGGCCCGGACATCCCATGGGCTTCCCAGGAGGAATCGGGGAGACGTGGGCATGTCTGGAGGGGTCTGGCTGGGCACCCTGTCTCCCACTCGTCAGCCCTGGGTACATGTCGGGGAGGCAGGGTGGAAGGAGATGGGAAGAGACCCCCCTACCGGAAAGGAGGGGTGAGGAGGGAGGCCGGGTGTGGTCTTGGGGGCTGAGCTGCTCCCCACCGCAGATGGCAGGCCTGTGTCTTCCCCCTGCCCCGGGAACCCGCGATTCCAGATCCCCCGAGCCTGTCTGGGGTGCCAGGGGAGAGAGGGCTGCTCACCGTGGCATCTTCCTGTTAAGTGGGTGGTGTGTGACTGGGGCCAGGGCCCCGGGGCTTATCTGGGACCAGCTGTGGTCTTGGGTCTGGGCCACTCACAGACTCGCAGGTCACTCCCACCGCCCTCCCTGCAGGCGCTGGGTGCGCTGTGTGTGTCTCTCTGGGAGGCCATGACCCTCGATTTCTTTTTTCCTGGCCTCTGGCCCTCAGTCAACTCATTTCAGGAGCAGGTGGGGTCTGGCTGCTCGCAGCCCAGGCTGCCCTGATGCCTTCCAAGGTTAGGACGTGTCCTCAGGACTGGTCGAGCAGGAGGGCGGAAATGGGGATGCATGCACCCCTGGAGTCTCAGCGGCCCCTGCTTGTGCCCTGGTGCCCAACAAAGTCTCCCTCTGGGTGGCCCCGTGCCCTCTAGGAGATGACCGGGTGGGAGGCAGCAGGCCTGCCGGTTCTGGGGTGGAGGCCCCAGGGCCTCCCGACACAGCTCAGCCTTCATTTAGACTTCCCTGGTGGAGAGCCATAGGGGAGACGCCCGTAGCCCCTTCTCCAGGGGGT
This sequence comes from Carlito syrichta, assembly GCF_000164805.1. Taxonomy (NCBI): domain Eukaryota; kingdom Metazoa; phylum Chordata; class Mammalia; order Primates; family Tarsiidae; genus Carlito; species Carlito syrichta. Next base: position 257,794 of record NW_007232145.1, on the reverse strand, counting down.
CCTCAGCTTTGTCCTGGGTCCCAGCAGGGACACTGCTTGTGGAGGACCTCCGTGTGGACAGGACACTTTTGGCAGTTTCGAGTGTTTAATCCACTGCACGTCAGAAAAACCTGGGTGAGACGGAGGGTCTTGGGGACCCTGCCTGTCCTGGGGGAATGGGCCACTCAGCTCTGTCCCCCAGTGGCTCTGAGAGTGGGTCTGTAGAGAAAGCTCTGGGCAGCCCCAGGGCATGCTGGACAGTCTGGGCAGCGGTCACCATGTTCTCTGTGCCTACAGGGGCTGAGGATGCTTTGGAGACCAGCCTGAGAGCCCACACGGTCCACGCCACCAAGCATGCGTCTGAGAGGCGGCCTGCGCCCATCCGAAGGAAGAGAAGCATTGGTGAGTCTCACGGGCAGCTGCAGGCCGATGTGCGTGGGCGACAGGGCTGCAGGAGGGATGGCGGGGGGCATCCAGCTCCCTGACTGTGGCCTAGGCCCCCGCTCTTCCCTCCTCCGTAAGACAAAGCTTCTGGCTGGGCCTCTCGAGGTCTCCCGTGGGTGGCTCCCCCAGCCCTCGCCGAGCCTGGGCCAAGAGAGTTTCCAAGAGAGAAGCGGCGTCACGAATTCCTTCAGTGCCCGGTCTTGTCGGGGCCCGTCCTGAGGAGCCTTGATCGAAATGTGGTCTGCCTCACTTCCAGCTGCCGGCGCGCAGCCCTGCGGGCTCCCGTGGCAGGGCCTGTGTCCTCTGGCTGTTCTGGACGCCAGCCCCCTGTGGCCCCCTCACACTCTCAGGGCTCCGGGACTCCCCGGGCATCAGTTTGCCGGACATTTTAGTTCTCGTCATCCTCAGAGAGCACCCTGTGCCACTCTGTGCCCGAGAGGAGGAATTAGCTGGTGAGGGGCTCCCCAGGGCCTGGTCTGGATTCTTTTGCCCAGGGGCAGGTGGGGGGGTGACCTGTCTGTCCCCTTACCCCTGGGGATCCTACCTGCTTCGTAGAGCTGTGGGGTGCCAGCCCGGGCTGCCGCTCAATGCTGTGTGACCCTGGGCCGGTACATTCCCCCCTGTGAAGGTGGAGTTTCTCCCATCCACCTTGGAGGCTGGGGAGTCCTGGTTCATGTGGCAGGCCCCTCAGGTGACACGTGCTGTATTGATCACAAGTGTCACACCCTCAGACCTGCCTCAGAGGACGAGACATTCCAGAAAGTCTGCAGAGTCTACTGCTAAGTCTAGGCGCAGGGAGGAGTGTCCAAGGGCTGATCCGAAGTCCGCTCCCTGCCCCACTGCAGGGTTCTGGGAGGGTCCTTGGGTCCTGGGTGTCCCCTCCCCAACTGGCGCCAGGCTCTGCGTCCTTCAGCCAGAGTGGCCACACTCATCAGGAGAGAGTCCTAGCAGGCTGAAGCAGCCCCATGAGGGGTTCCTGCCAGGCCAGCGCGGCCCTGGACAGAGCAGGGGCCACAGGGGGAGTGCCACGGGGTGCGGGCCGTGTGTGGACACACCCTGCCCGGGCTCTTCTCCTCAAACTCCTGCCTCTGCAGAGGAGGCTGTGCCCGCGCTCTGCAAGACCCGGACGGTCATCTACGAGATTCCTCGGAGCCAGGTTGACCCCACGTCCGCCAACTTCCTGATCTGGCCCCCATGCGTGGAGGTGAAGCGCTGCACTGGCTGCTGCAACACCAGCAGCGTCAAGTGCCAGCCTGCGCGCGTGCACCACCGCAGCGTCAAGGTGAGCCCCGGCCCCGCGGCCGCCCCTCACTCCCCCTGCCAGCCGCGGTCCCCTCGCGTCCATGACGGACTCGCGGCGGGCCAGTGGCGTGGTGCGCGGTGCTGTGCCCCTCTCCCTGACAGGTGGACCGCGGCCCGGGGAGGAGAAGGCCCAGGGCCTGCTCTGGGGATGGGCCTCGCCTCCTGTCCTCACACTGCACACCTCCCTGCGACATGACTCTGGGGGACATGGAGACAGTTCTCCTGGCCCGGGTGGCTTTTGACCCACCTTTGGATCTCGTGAGGTGTTGGGCTGCTTCCCCGGAAGCTGCCTGGTGTCCCCGGGCTCTGGGGAACTCCCTGTAGGCTCTTTGCAGGGCCTGGTGCATGGCGGGAGGAGGTCCCTTCAGAGCCAGGGTCACCTGGGGTCCCTGGTCTTCGGGGGTCCCAGGCTGCTCCCTTGGAGCCACACGGGAGACAGAGAGCAAGGGCCTGGCCAGGGCTAGATGTGTCTCCTTCTCCCAGGGCCCCTCTGAGGCCCGGGCCAGTCGGTCTTCTGTGAGAGGGGTTGGGTCCCGTCTTGGTCCGGTGGGGCGGCTGCAGCAGAGCACCCCAGACAGGCAGCTCGTGAGAACGGGAATTCGTTTCTCGGACTTCTAGAGCTAGAAGTCCAAGGTCATGCCACCGGCAGAGCCTCCGTTTCCTGGGTCCTCATGTGGGGAGGGGACAGACAAGCCCCCAGCCCTCGTTTACAAGGGTCCTCATCCTGTACATGAGGAAGCCACTTTTAGGACCCCGTCTCCTGCCCAGGGCCCCGCCTCCTAACCACCTCCTCAAACTCAAGGGTTTCAGTGTGTGACTCTCAGGGGACAGGACTGGACCCCAGCCGTGCCCTGCGCTATGGGGGGTGTGGGGCGATGGCCCCAGACGGGCTTCTGGACCTTCCTGGGTCACTTGGGCCCCTCTGAGCCCCTTCCCGGCCCCCACTCTGGGGAAGCGTGCCCAGGGACCATGGGGCCCCGTGGCTTGGGTAGCCATCCTGCTGCCCACTCTCTCGGGTGGGAGTCGCTTGCCCTCTCCCTTGTGGGGCAGAACCCAGGTAGCCGAGGCGACAGACCTCCAGGGGCAGCACTGGGGGCCCAGGACAACCGTGCTCAAATGGCGTGTTGCCGGGAGGCCCCTTGCGCTCCCCGCTCAGTCCCCGGGGACAGTTCTACTCCAGGTGCCTCTGGCAGCCGACTTGGGGTGGCTTTTGACCTGAGGGCCGTCTGGACCTGGGTTTGCTGCTCGGGCCTCCCGCCCCTCTTGTGTGAGGCAGGGACAGACTCTCAGGGCCAGGGTTGCTGCTGTCCTGTCGGAGGGAGGTTTTCCTGTCCCCCGGGCTTGGTCTCCGTCGGGGCGCTTGTCTCCCAGTTTCAGGAGAGGTTTGGAGGAGGTGTCTGAAGCGTCTCCTGGCCTTGGTGAGCCCTGACGGCGCTGGGCCCTCTCTGGGCTTCCATGTAGGGGGGTGGGCTCTCCTGGGACTTCTTCTCTCCCTGGAACCTGGCATCTGTGGGGTTAAAGCACAGTCGGGGTCCCCGTGGCCAGGGACCCTGGTGGGTTGGCACAGTGGGTCCAGGTGGGTGTGGCCCCTGGTCCAGGCGGCCGTGGTGAGAGGCCCGACGCACCTTCCACGTGGAACTGCCTTTCTGCCCCGATGGAGCTTCTGTTCTTTGACTCTAGAGAAAAGTGACTTTGAATCTCCCACCCACCTGGGGCTCCGGGCCCCGGGCCGAGATGCTGGTGAGAGTTTTCTTCGTGGAGGGCTGGGTGGCCCGCCAGGCTGTCTGTCACTCGACCGGGCCCTTTAGACCCATAGCTTGGACTTACCTTGACTTGGGAACTTGGTCCTCGGAGGTGCCCTGGGCATGGAGTAATAAGCAAATTCCACACTAGTGCCGGGATCGCCGAGGCCAAGCACTCCCTTAGGAAGCCCAAGGTGGTGTCCCAGGGCCTGGGGCTGCCTGTCTGGGAGCTCTCCTGGCCTCGGGGGGTGGGTGGAGGGGGTGGGCCTCAGATGGTGACCAGGTTCAAATGACCAAGGTCCCCCAGGTGCGAGCCCACATCTGCCCGTGTCTCCTTCCCGGACCCAGCCTCTGCCTGTCCCTGGGCCTTGGTGTCCCCCCTGGCGGTGTGGGTGGACCGTCAGGCGCCCCAGGAGTCCAGGGGACCTGTGGCCTCATTCTCTTGGGTGCTGGGGGGCAGCGCTCTAGAGATCCCACGTGCCAGTTCTGAGTGCTGAGGTCTGCCCTTCAGAGGCCGAGATGTGTACCCTGGAGGTAGGGGTGCGGTGTGGGGTGGCGACTCACTCACCACCCTGCCCATCTCCCCTCCCATGGGAGGAGGAAGGCGGAGTGTCTGGCCCTGGCGGGCAGGCTGCTCCCTCCCTAGACCCCGAGAAGGCTGGGGGTCCAGAGGCCTTCAGCAAATGGCCAGGGCGGTAGGCGGGTGGGGGCCACGGGCCCCTTCTGGGAGTGGCCTCTTCCCTGCCCCGTGGGCCTCTTCTGCCTGGACAGGGTCCTGGGCACCTGAGAGGGAGCGGGGCGTCCTGAGGTCGCAGGGTGGTGTCCTCAGACCCAGCCCCCCCTCCCCTGTTTCGGAAGGCCTCTTCTCCCTGCCTAGCCATTGCAGGGAAACATCCGGCCCAGACCCCGGGGCTCTGGCAGAGGGGACCAAAGGTCAGTGGGGACAGGAGGCCCATTGTGGAGGCTGGGCTGGGAGGCTGATCCCACTGCCTTTGGAACGGAGGCAGATGTGGACCTGGAGACAAGGCGATGGGTCCTGGAACCCCAGACTCAGGGCCCGTGCGTGCGCACAGGGTGGCGGGGTCAGCGGGGCGTTGCTGGCTTAGGGACACCCCGCAGCCAGTCCACTTGGTCTGGGCATGGTGTCTCCCCGTGCCAGCTTTTATGCTTTTCCCTTCAACACTCAGGGTGCGATGGCAGGGTGCGGTGGCTGAAGGCTGCCTAGACCCTGGGTGTCTGGAGATGCTGGCGTCCGTGGCCGGCCCCTGAGACCACTTCCTCTCGGGCAGCGTGAGGCTGTTCTCGTGTCGCGGATGCAGACGTCCCAGCCACAGTCCCCAGGCCAACGCCCGACAAAGGTGGGGGGTGTCTGAGGTCACGCCCCAAGGCTAGGCTCTCCTATCTCTGGGGAGCTGAAGGAGAGGCCTCATGCCAGCTCCCACCCGGTACAGGCCCCGTGGGAGTCACCAGGACAGGACTGACCCTCAGCCTCAGTGTGAGGGAGAGGTGGGCACGTGTCCCCAGCTTTGAGATCTTTCTCGGGGCTTGGCTTTTGGGTCTGCCCCTGGGGTCTGGTCCCAGGTGCCAGACCGTCCTCCAGACCCAAGCTCTGAGTAAGAAAGGGAGTGGGCCTGGACAGGGACGACAGGACAGGCTGTCCTAGGTCCAGGGGCTGCAGGGTTCAGCCTGGACGGAGCCGGGCCCAGAAGCCCCAGTCCGGAGTAAGGGCAGAGCTTTGCGGCCTGACCCGGCCGGGTCACCGCTGGCTCAGGCCCCGTCCTGCTGGAGCCCGCTCTGAGCCTGCTGCCTGTCCTGAGGGAACCAGCGGGTCAGTGGGACTTGCCTAGTACCCCCACCCCCGTCTCCAGCCCAGCACTGGCCCCACGGTGCGCCAAGGGTGTTTGGGTGGCTGGCCGAGGCCTGGCTTTGCTGGGCCTGAAGCTTCTGGAAGCCACGGGCTCACTTGGTGCCTGGGAGGGGCCCCTGTGTACCCTGGAGTGCAGTGGGCAGGATGTCCTGGGTAGCGCATTGCTGAGTGGGACCCATGGGTGAGTCACCTCTGGGGTCCGAGGCGGGGTCTTTGTCCTCTGGGCCAGGCTGGGCTGGGTTCCCCTCCCCCACTGGCTGCAGCCGCTAGAGGTCTGGGTGTCAGGGCCGTGGGGGCACTAGTTGAAGGACTGGGGAGCGGGACTCCGGGGCCATCTCTGCCTAGCAGGGCCTTTTTGACCCCGGTCGGGAGCCAGGTTGAGTGACAGGCTCGGGGTCTCTTCCCAGAGACCCTGGGTAGGGCTGAGGGGCTGCAGCTGGCATGGGGATTCAGAGCTCTGTGACCCCGGGCAAGTTACCTGCCTTGTCTGTGTGGTCTGTTTTCTTTCTTTCTTTCTTTTTTTTTTTTGAGTTGGAGTCTCACTCTGTCACCCAGGCTGGAGTGCCTTGATACCCTCACGGCCACCCCAGTGTTGACCTGCTGGGCTCTGGCGATCCTTCTGCCTCAGCCTTCCAAGCAGCTGGAACAATAGGCATGCACTACCACGCCCAGCTAATTTTTTCTTTTTATCTTTTGTAGAGATGAGGTCTTACCAAGTTACCCAGGCTGGTCTCGAACCCGCGGGCTCAGGCATTCCGCTCGCCTTGGCCTCCCAAAGTGTTGGGATTGCAGGCTGAGCCACAGAGCCTGGCCGGTCTATTTTCTTATCTGCAAAATGGCTGTGATCACTACCTCACAGGTCGAGGCTAGGGTTGCAGTGGCAGGCACACGTGGTTGGGTTGGTGATGTCTTTGTCATGCGAACACTGTCTTAAAGCTCTGGCATGGTTGGGCGGTAGCCTGGAGTTGGTGGGGTCCCTGCTGGACTTGGCCGGCCCACCCCTTCTGGGAGTCTCTGCAGCGACAGGGTCGGGGGTCCTGGGTCTAGAGGGACGATTGTGTCACCGAGGGGTGTTCCTGGGTGAACTCGAACTGGGCATGTTGGAGAACGTCCGGACTCTCACCTAGGGGCCCAGGGAAGGAGAGGGGGCAGGGGACCCCTTGGCTCCCTTGTGGGGCCTGGGGGCTGCGAGGCGCTGAGGACACGAGTCCCTGACTGGGTTCGGCTTTCCTGGAGGCGGCTTTGAGAACTTAGTGTTCACCGCATGCTCCTGGGGAAAAATGCAGCTATTTCCTGACCAGACACAGCGCAGGCAGCCGCGATCCACGCATACCCGGGAGCAGGTGCAGTCGCAAAGGCTGTTTGTTTTTCTCTGGTAAGCTGGCCCGTCTGGAGAGAAAGCGGGTCCTGGCTGAAGCGGCTGTGCTGTCGCCTTCCTCACGGGGACCGCCTGTCTGTCCTGCCCTGGGCCCCCTTGCCCACGCCGCCGCCTGGCTCGGGTGGAGACGGGCCTAGGTGTCCAGCGTCTGGCCAGCCGGCCTGTGCCGTCTGCCAAGCTGGATCTGGTGTCTGCTGGGGGGACTGGGTGAGGCCACTTGTCGAGCAGAGGCTGTGCCACCTGGGGCTGAGGCCAAGTGCAGGATAAG
>NW_007232145.1:247796-250794 GCF_000164805.1 Carlito syrichta | reverse complement strand
ACCTGGGGAGGGGCGGAGGGGCGGAGGGGAGGAGGGGCCTGGGCCCGGCCAGCGCACCTCCGGGCTCCTGCTTGCTGCTTGGGCGGATGGCACTCCTTCACTCGCAGAGCGCTGGGGAGACCCGGGTCCGGGTAGCCCCTGTGGTTCCTCTTGGGTCCTGTTGAGATTCCTCCCCAGGAGGAGAGCTGCTCACGCGCCAGGGCCCTTTACGGGGTCGCTCTGGGGCCTGCTCTCTGCCTGCAGGGGTGGCAGCATGCCCGCTGAGGCCGGGGACTGGGAAGCGGGCTGGGGCGGCAGCCTCAGGGCCTCCAGGCTCAGCCTCCCATCTGGAGCCTAGGGCTGGCTGGGCTGTCAGGCTTGGCGAGGACGCAGACCGTCCTCAGCCCTGGGTGCCTCTGCCAGTGTGAACTCACTCATTCCTCAATACCACGCCGCCTGGGTCGGGGGTCGGGGCTGGTTTCCCCTTCGCAGACTGGGAGGTGGAGGTCTGGCTGCCTCGGGCTGGCCCAAGGGCTCCGAGTGGCCATGTCGGGCAGGCGGAGCCCCGTCCGGGCTGCTGCCTCGGAGGGAGGGCTGCCCTGCACTCCCGGTTTCTCTCGTGCTCTGTGATGTCGCGAAACCTCCCGGGCCAGGCCGCTCCTGGGCTGGCCCCTGACCCCGAGTGCCCACACCCTACACCTGCTGAGCTCATGCCCAGCCTGTGCGCACCTGAGGCGGCCCGGCCCGCACCGCTCACGCCCGCCGGGCGCCCGGCACCCTTTGCACCGCGGGTTAACCATTAATGCTGCCAGGCAGCCTCTTGGGCCTGGTGAACCTGATCCTAGTGCTTAGGGCCCGGCTGGCCTGTGGGCGGGGCTGCCCGGTCCGGGGTGTGGAGCTGACCCTCTGCCTGGGGTCCTTCTGACGCCTGGTGTCCAGAAGCCCCAAGGAGGCCGCGAAGCGGTCCCTTCCTGCAAACCCCTCCTGGCTGCCCCCGGAAGCAGGGCCACCGGGTGGGGGCTTCTGGTCTCAGCTGCGGTCTCCTCACTGCCCCGGCAGGGAGCTTTCCTTGACCTCTGTGTCCTTGGGGGTGGCCTGGGCTCTGCCCCTTTCCACCTCAGTTTTCCCAGTGAACAGCGAGGGGTGGAATGGGTCATCCCTGAGGGCTCTTCTTGGACTTGGACCCTGGAAACGCTGCAGGACTGGTTCTGTTGGCACAGACGGGATGCCTACTGCGTGCCCAGAGCACCTACTGTGTGCCTAGCCCCATAGGGTGGGGCAGAAGGTGATGGCCGCCGTTCCCCTGCATGTGCCTCCGGCAACAGGCATGACAGACTAGTAGTTAGGGACGGGCTGGTAGGGTCGCTCTGGGGAAGGGGGCCTGCCCGTGCCTCCGTTTGCTTTTCTGTAAGCGAAGGCGACAGTCCTGCCTCCTCACGGGGTGGCTAGGATCGGGTGCACATTGGCTCCCATGAGGAAGGAGGTCGGGGGAGCCAAGTCTCGTCCCGTAGTCCTCGCCTCTGCACCGGGACGGAGGGCGTGCGGTCCCCCGGCTCTGTGCCCAGCGCTGGGCTGCTGCCCGAGTAGATGCTCCCCTGGTCCTGTATGAGGTGTCTGTTGGCACCAGGCGTGCGCGTGCACTGTGTGGATGTGTGTGCACGTGGGGGTTGCATTCCCACGACGGGCGTGTATGATTTGTGTGTGCAGGCGTGTGTGGGGGCGGAGCGTTCTCATGACCAGGTGAGCATGTGTGTGTGTGTTTATGTATGTATGAGTGGGGTTGCATTCCCGTGGTGGGATGTGTGCACTGTGCGTGCGTGCGTGAGTATATGTATGCATGCGGAGTTGTGTTCCCATGGTGAGGCGTGTGTGTGGTTGTGTTCTCGTGATGGGGCCTGTGTGCGTTGTACACGTGTAAGTGTGGGAGTGTTCTCGCCACAGGCCCGGCGGGGCGGTGGGTACCTGGGACGCCCGCCCCGAAGAACTAGGCCTTGGTTTCTTGATGGGGTTCTGGGGTGCCCGGTGGTCGACTCTCTCTTGGCCGGGTGGGGCCTGTGTGTGGTTCTGTGCCTGGGAGGCTACAGGCAGCTGTGGCCCCTGACGCACAGACGCCATCCCAAGAGGGGCCGCTGGCCACCTGATCCATCTGGGCTCCCGGCAGCCCAGCCCTCCTCCTAGGTCCATCTAGTGGCCTCATTGGTCTGGGGTCCCTGGCCTGTGGCTCTGAGGACCAGACTACCTCTGGGTGCTGGGAGAGGCTGGGCCTGGGAAGCCTCAGGCGGGTCTGCCCGGCCCGCCCGGGTCAGGGAATGGGGGCACCCCATCGGGCACGGCACAGGGGTCTTCGCCTCTCCGGCCCACGACCGCCCGATCCCAGCCCAGCTCCACCGACGCGGGCAGCGCTCGCCACCTCTCCTCCGTGTGGCGGGCAGGCGCCAGGACTGCCCCGCGAGGGCCCGGGCTGTGACTTTTTGTTCTTTAACAACGATGAACGGGTTTGAAGTACTTCCCGGCACGTGTGTGTGCACAGCAGATGCTGTCCTAGGCCGCCTGCGTCTCCAGCTCCTGCCGCGGGCCCCAGGCCTGCGTGAGCCTCGGGACTTATTTCCAACCCAACGGGACCCAGCCACAAGATCCTGCGCCGTGGCTTGTGCTGCCTCCCCTGGCACTCCTGCCGTCCCCACCGCGAGGGGTCGCAGCTTGGGCCGCCCTTGCCTCCCTCTCAGCCCGGTCCCATGCCGTCCTGGCGCCCGGGGTGCTCACAGCTGGGCTCTGTTCTCGCACAGGTGGCCAAGGTGGAGTACGTCAGGAAGAAGCCAAAGTTAAAAGAGGTCCAGGTGAGGCTGGAGGAGCACTTGGAGTGCACCTGCACCACCGCCAGCCTGAACCCGGACTATCGGGAAGAGGACACGGGTGAGTGGACGGGGCTGGGCCTGGCTTCCGCAGGTCGGTCTAGGAGGTGAGGCCTTCCCGGTCAGCATCTAGGTGCCGCTGGCCGTCGGCTGCCCCGCGGACAGGC
>NW_007232145.1:243445-247625 GCF_000164805.1 Carlito syrichta | reverse complement strand
CACGCAGAGCCGTGCCGCCGGGGGCCGGTGGGCGGCGGGGACAGGTGGGACTGTGGCCGTGACGTCCACCCCCGGGCAGACCCTGCCCAGGCACCTCGTGGCGCCCGGGACCTGCTGTGTCGGGGCCAGGGCAGGAGGGCACGCGGAAGTGTGTCCTCTGTCCGTACCGGGAGACGAAGCCCTCCCCCGGGAAGGTAAACACCGCAGGTATTTATTGCTGGGCGCCCTGCCCTGCAGCCTCCGTGGGCCGCTCACCGCCCTGCCCTTTTATTAACAGGAAGGCGTAGGGAGACAGGTAAAAAACGGAAAAGAAAGAGGTTAAAACCCACCTAACGCAGCTGACCAGGTAGGCCGTGTTGCCGGACGGGCTGGATCCCGGGGCTGGGAGACGCGGCCACCGATCGTGCCACCGAATCACGCTTCCGCCTGGGTGCGGCGGGACAGGCCCTGATTGGCTCTGGCTCTGCGGCTTGGGGTCTGCTGGGCTCGCTCCTTGCTCCCCGCCCTCCCGCTTCTCGGAAGGCCCGGTCGCAGCTCCCTCTGGCCTGGAGCCCGCCTCCAGCTCTGTTCTTCTTTCCGACGATGATTAGGGACACACGTGCGCTGAGCAGTGGGCTGGGCTTCCTGAGTGCAGCGGGGCCACTCCAGCTGCTGGGCTGCTCTGGGGTCACGGGGGGGAGGGCAGTTGGCCCACCCCCCTGACAGATGAAAAACTGAGGCTTCACAGGGACCACAGATAGGGGTGCTGAGGCTGCAGAGGTCGGGAGACACTTCCCGGACACAGAGGGCTGTGGGCTGCTGGATGGGACGTGGCCTCGGGGTGCTTCCCCAGAAGCAGATGGGTGGACATGGGGGAGAGCCTCCGAGCTCATGCCGAGATGAGAGGCCAGCGTGAGGAGGGTGGTGCTCTCAGGGGACACCCTGGGGGTAGCCTTGGGGCCCAAGGTGGCTGCCGGAGCTCTGGAAATCACACCTGTGCTCCAGGCTGGACGAGTCCGGTGGGGAGAGGGGCAGCAGAGCCCCCCAGGGAGCCACCCTGGAAGCTCCACCCACGGCTTGTATGTTCTCCCCATCTTGGCGTCCCTCAGCCGCAGGCGACTCTGGGAAGTACAGCCTCCTCCTGAGGCATAGTTTCCCAGGAGAAAGCGGGCTTGGGCAGCCCCACGGTGGAGGAGGCAGTCTTCAAGTCTTCCTGGCCCTGGGTGTTGGGCCGGCTGGCCCCTCCTGCACGCGGGCCGCCATGGCGTCAAGACCCATGGTCGCCTCGGAGCGGAGGTCCTGAGGGAGAGGGTGTCTGGGGGCCGGCTCCGGCTTGCAGCTGCCGACGCTGGGCCCGGGCTCAGGTGCCTCCCCGGGGCTGCTCTCAGAGGGGAGCGTCTGGGTAGGCGGGTCTTTAGAGCCCTGGCTGTGCCGGCCTCGGGCGTGGGGTGGTGGGAGGTTCACGCCATCCCGTGGCTTCGTCTCCGCAGGCCCCTAGGTCCAGTCTCCCACGGGCCTCTGGGCGGCAGAGCCCACGGCGGAAGGCCGGCACTCCTGCTCCCTTGCCCTGCCGGTGCTCAGGCCCAGCCGGGGGGTGGCCCGTGTTGGGATGTGCGGTGGAGGCAGGGTGGGGAGAAGTTGCTGCAGGATCAGCGTGGGGCTGCCTTCCACGGGAATGGGGCCTCCAGCCTCAGGGCTGCCTGGCGGCCCAGAGTGGCTGCCAGAGCTCCAGAAACCGCATCCAGGCCCCAGTCTGGAAGAGAGGAAGGTTGGGGGGGCAAAAGAGCCATGTGGGCCTCAGTTTCCCCCATCTGCACAATGGGAGAATGGGGCTTGCTCGCAAGACCTGTGCTTCTGTGAGCCTAGTCCCAGTTCCAGCCAGGCTCTTGCAACACGGCTACCGTGGCAACTCTGATTCTAGAAATTTCGCAAGAACTGCGGGCTCAACGTCCCGCCGCGCTGGCCTCCGCTCGGTGCTGTGTGTGCCCGGGGTCGGGCCAGCTGGTGGTCTCAGTGTCTGTCTCTCTCCCTGCAGATGTGAGGTGAGGACGAGCCGACCCTTCCCTGGGACATGGATGTACGTGGCGTGTTACATTCCTGAACCTACTATGTACGGTGCTTCACTGCCAGTGTGCGGTCTTTGTTCTCCTCCGTGAAAAACTGTGTCCGAGAACACTCTGGAGAACAAAGAGACAGTGCACATTTGTTCAATGTGACATCAAAGCAAGTATTGTAGCACTCGGAGAAGCCGTAAGAAGCTTCCTTGTCAGAGAGAGAAAGAGAGAGAAAACAAACCACAAACATGACACAAACAAAACGGACTCCAAAATATCTAACCGGCCGATGGGACGGAGGGCCGCCCCGCGAGCCGGACGCGGGGGGCTCCGCAGACGGCATCTCTGTCCGGGTGGTCACAGGTGCTTTTTGCCAAGAACATGGAGCCTGCTTTTGGGGCGACTCCAGCAGGGGCGCGCGGGGAGCGGGAATGTCTCGGAGTCGCCAGATGAACTTGGGGAACCACGCCTCCTGGCTGTAGTGTCTGCGCCCACACCGAAACCTTCCCGAGAGCCTTAAGTGGAATTTTCTTTTGTACACCATACAGTGATTATTAAGCTTTCCTTTTTACTCTTTGCCTAGCTTTTTTTTTTTTTTTTTTTTTTTTTTAATTATCTCTTGGATGACATTTACACGGATAACACAGGCTGCTGTAACTGTCAGGACAGTGCGACGGTATTTTTCCTAGCAAGATGCAAACTAATGAGATGTATTAAAATAAACATGGTATACCTACCTATGCATCATTTTCTACATGTTTGTGGCTTTGTGTTTCTCCCTCACCCCGCTTCGTCTTATTTTCTAATTTAAGCCATTCTGCGAGAACTCTGCGTGAGTCAATCACAGGCGGTCCTGGGGCGCCTGACCCCAGCCCATTCGTGGCCACGGGGCATCTCCCTGTGGAGGGTCACGGCCCGGCAGCACACACCCGGGGTGCTGTGTGCCCACGCAGGGGTGAGGCGTGTCCTGGCTTGCACCTGTGTCGCCAGCGTGCCTGCTGGGCGTTGGAGGTCACCCCTGGTGCCACCAGTGTCGGACAGAGCCTGACTTCTTTATTTTGGGGAAGGTGTTGTACTCTACGTGTATTAACAGAAATGTGTGTAGCTTCTTTTTTGTAAAGGTGAAGTTTGTATTTTTATCTAACATGACCTGTTTTATATATACCTGCTATGCTTTTTTGAGGGGGTGACCCCAAATTAAAAGAAAAACAACCCGCCAAACAACCCACGCACAAGGGAAGCTTTCTGGGTCACATTTTTCCAGTGCCGAGTCTAGACTATTCCCCGCTCCCCTGGCATCCTGGTGCCACTCGGGTGGAGACCGGGAGGTCAGCGCATCCCGGACTAGGGTCCCTGGGCCTGCCCTTGTCTCCAGGCCTCGCGGGGACAGGCTGGGGAGTGCCGGCCCGCAGCTGTGCTGCCCTGAGCGGAGCTGTCCCGCACCGAGCTGCCAGGGCCGAGAAGCTCACGTCTCCCAGGAAGAGGACCCGCCCACCCATGTCCACGCACAGACCAGCATCACAGGCTGCCGGGAGTCCCCCACCGCCTCAAGGCACAGGGATCGTCCGGCCGTCCTGACCTTACGTGGCCCAGGGACTGGGGGGCTGTGTCTCTTGTCCAGTGTGCCTGGGGAGATGTGTATGCAGGAGGGCTCTCCTGGGTGCTGTCGGCCCTTGAGTGGACGCATCTCGGTGGAAAAGGGCAGCCTGGAGGTGGGCAGGGCGGGCCACCTCCAGTGCCTGGGATGGAGGGGTGCAGACCAGCCTTCCGCGGGGCCCTGCCCAGGCCTCGTCCCGGTGTGCTGCTGTCCGGCCCCGCTGTCCACGGCGGGAGGCAGGAAGCCACGTAGTTCCCGTGCTTGTGCTTCCTGAGATGCTGCGGACACGACCCTGCTTTCTGGCCGCAGGGCCCGGCCGAAGAGCCTGCTGCCTCCGGGTGGGAAGAGGGCCGGGCACTCAGGCCTGCTGCCCGCTTCCTCCCTGCCCCTTCCTCCCTGCCTTTCTCCTTCCTTCCTCTCTTCCCCGCTTCCTTTTTCCTCCCCTTCTCTCCTCCCGTCCCCGCCCGCCCTGTGGGGAGACCCGTGTGGGGCGGGAGGACGCAGCCACACCACACCAGCCCAGGGAGGCTGCGGTCTGCGCTGGATTGTT
>NW_007232145.1:207880-243285 GCF_000164805.1 Carlito syrichta | reverse complement strand
CCGGACATTTCTGCGCCTGCCGGGAGGCCTCCGGGCCCCCTCCTGTCAGTAATCCCGGGCTGCACCTGGTGTGGGCCCAGGAAGATGGCGGCCTGCTGGGGGGGCTCTCCCGAGTCCCGTGGCCTCGAGCGAGCCGTGGCCTTGAGCGAGAGGCCTCCCCCTCACCTCTGTGCGCACGCCTGCAAGATGGAGCCACAGCCCAGGCGGCGTGAGGACCACCGGCCATCGATGCACCCGGGGCTCGCGGCGCAGGGCTCTGGTCACCCCCCGCTTGTGTCGGGACCTGGACGCGTGTCACGCGCGCCTGCCGTTTCCAGGCTGACGTGCAAGGGGCCAGGCCGGGGGCTCCTCCCCTGCCTGGAGACCTGTGCTCTGTGTCACGCCTGCCCTCACCCCGTTCCGACCGGAGCCAGTTCTGCTGGCTTTCTCCTCTCGCCCGAGGCCTCGTGCCTCACCCAGCCTCCACGTCCCGTCTGTGCAGCGGGCTGGACATGGCCGGGAGGGTCACGTCCCCAGATGACCTGGCCTCCAGCCCTGCCTCCTGCAGCCGTCTCTGGCCTCGACCTTGTCACATCCACAGAGCACCTGGGCCCGCTGGGGAGGCCTTCCTCCCTCAGCCTTGGCCTCCCAAGGTCCTGGGGTGGGAACTTGAAGCGTCGCTCCCACGGTGAAGACAAGGGTGCTTGCCCGCGGCACGCCTTGGCCCCTGGGGTCCCCGGCAGACCCCTGGGGGCCGGTGCAGCCCCGGGTGCGGGCGGTGGGGCTGGGTGTGTCTGGCAAGTCCCTTGTCCCTGGGCTCCGTGAGATGGGCTGGGCTCACGCAGGGCGGCGGTGCGGCGGTGCGGCGCCTGTGGAGTCATGTCCTGAGATGCTGGTGGCTGAGCCAGGGCCCTTGGTGGGCACCTGCCACGCACGGTCCGGAGAGGTTGCGTCTGGGTCCTGCAAAGCGGGGCGGTGATGCCGCAGACCCCAGGGAGGGCGTGCACTCAGGGCCCTGCTCCCCCTCCCCCACAGCTCCTCCTCCCAGGTTCCCGCCCCTCAGAGTCCTTCGGCCTCACAGAGCCCCTTCCCCACACAGCTCCCTCCTCCTCGCAGAGAACATTGATTCCGTGTCCAGGTGGCCCAGAGGAGGTGGCTGTCCTCACGCTCAGGACCTGTAGAACCTGCCGCGCCGACGGGCCTCTCTGCCCCTCTGTCCGTGGCACGCAGCATCAGGAAGGGAGCCCGGGTGTGGCGCCGGACGGCGGAGGCAGTGCCGGCCTCCACTGGAGCACGCCGCTGTGTCTGCTCGGTCTGACGGTCCCCTCGGCCTCGAGGCCACGGGCAGGGCTGGGGTGGGCCCCCCTGGTCCGCAGCGTCCCCCGGAAGGGGCCCTGGCTCCCCGTGGCACGGAGGAGGCCTGCGGGAAGAGCCCTCGCGCTCCTGGGTCATGGGCCCTCAAGCTCGGCCGCTCCCCGGGGAGCCGCTCCCCGGGGAGCCGCCACGTGCAGGCGCTGCCTCGCCCTCACCCTGCCCTGGCCGCGCCCACCCCGACCCCTGAGCTCCCGACGGAAGCGAGTGGTTTCTGCAGAATGAAACAGTCACTGTTTCCAACCGGCCTTGGAGCCGCCAAAAATGCGGAGTATTCCGCGTCCGGCCACGGCCGAGTGGGCGGCGTTTCTCGGAGGACCGTCCCACGGCCGCCCCGCCACGCACTGCCCTCCAAGGCCCCGCTGCCCCTGGCCGGGGGACGGGACCCCACGCCCCTGCCGGCCCCCGAGCGGGAGCCCCGTGCCCTCGAGGCCCAGGAGGGGGCCCCAACGCTGCCCAGAGGCGCTCGTCTGGTGTGCGGGACGGACGGACGGACGGACGGAAGCTGCCTCCTCCTGGGGGGGCTCCTCCAAGGCAGCCTCGGCCGCGCGTGGAGCCTGTGGCTGGCTCGCCTTCAAGCGGGGAGCCGAGGCCCACCGAGCCCGTCGGCCGGGGCGCAGAGGCTGTGGCCCATCCCCGCCCTGGGAGATGCTGTGCCCTCCCACTGACCTTGCAGAGCTTCAGGGGGAAAGACGCCCAGAGCACCTGGGGCAGGAGAAGTCGCAGCCCTGTCCCCCTGCTGGGGCTGTCGGTGCGAGGGCCTGCTGGACCCCCAGAGGGCCACGGGCAGGGCCTTCCCCGAGAGGCCCCTTCTGGCTCTTTCGGCCGTGCCTCCGTGCCTCCTCGCCGGCGCGCCGGCTGGGTACATGCCGGGACCCCAACCTTTCCATCCCAATGTCTCCGGCGCCGAGACTGCCTCGTCCTGGCCCAGCCGTTGCAGGTCCCTGGGGACGGATCTCGCCCCACACGGCCTCCGCGCCCACCCCGAGGGTGGCAAAGCCTTGCCGGATCCTGGGGAGGTGGCAGCGGCATGTCAGAAGAGAAGATGCCACCAGGTGTGCTGAGACTCATGATCCAGTGGAGGCCGTCCCTGTAGCTGGAGACTTCACGAGCTTGTCGGGGGACACTTGCAGCTCCATGGCAACCCTACTCTCCCTGAGCCCAGAGCCACCCTCCTCTCTGGTCGAGGCCTGTGCCCGACCTGGGCGTGCTGGCCCCATGGCAGGGCTGAGTCTCGCCATCCCCTCCCCTGGAACCAAGAGCCAGGACTCATCCAAACAGCAGCACCCTCCAGAGTTCCTCCAGGGCCGCCGGATGGAAAGCCCAACCCTTTGCTCCGGAGGCAGGAGGGCAGTGGTCGTGGGCTCCTGTCATTCTCGGCTCAGCAGAGTCACACTAAGATGGCCTGTGGAGTCAGTCTGGCCTGGAGGGGGGAGGGGGGGACCGCAGGTCAGTCCTACTCCCAGACGTTCAGTGACCCCAACAGAGCCTGGTCCCTTCTGGACCCCAGTTTCCTCATCGGTAAGTTGATCAGATCAGACCAGATGAGACCTGGGCTGCCCAGAAGTTCGTATACAAGATGCACTGACTGACTTGCTTGACTATGATTTGTTCTGAGTTTCTGGTCCATCTGGAGCCCATCCTTGCATGTGGTATGAGGCGGAATCCACCTGCGTGCTTTTGCGTGTGGACGTCCACGGATCCCAGTGCCGTCTGCTGAAAAGACCCTTCTTCCCGTTGAATGGCCTTGACACCCTTGGCAAGTCGGTTGGTCACAGATGTGTCGGTCTGTGTGTGGGCTCTCGGTTCTGGTCCACTGGCCTCCATTTCTCTCCCGTGCCTCGTGTCTTCAGGACTGGGGCTTACAGTTTGACATCAGGAGTCCTCTGGCTCTGTTCTTGGTGAGGACGGCCTTCAGCTCGTCTAGTTGCCCTGGCTAGAACCTCCTGTGGCCTGTCCGCCAGAAGTGGCCACAGTGGACATCTTGCCTTGCTCCTGACCTGGGGGGCAAAGTTTTATGTCTTTTGCCATTAAATGGGATGCCAGCTCTGGGTCCTTTAGCAAGCTGACGAAGTTCTTTCTGTGGTTTTTAATCATGAAAGAGTATTGGATTTTCATCAAATGTTTTATGCATCTATTGAGATCAGGTGGTTTTTACCTTTATTAATATGGCATTTTACATTGATTTATTTTTTGTATGTTGAACCACCCTTGCATTCCTGGAATAAATTCCACATGGTAGCGGAGTATAATCATTATTTTTGTATGTTGCTGGATTTGGTTTGCTAATATTGCATAGCAAATTTTTACATTTATACTTGAGAGATAGTGGTCTGTAGTTTTCTTTTTTTGTGATGTCTTTGTCTGGTTTTGGAGTCAGGACACTACTGGCCTCAGAGAATGGATTGCTTCCTCTGCTGTTTTTTGTTAGGGTTTGTGAAGCACTGGTGTTAATTGCTTTTTAAATGTTTGGTAGCATTTGCCAGTGAAGCCATCGAGTTCCAGGCTTTTCTTTGAGGTGAGTTTTTTTTTGTAAATTATGAAGTCAATCTCTTTGCCTCTTACAGACCTTTATATTTCTTGGAACCATTTCTTCTTGAGTCAGTTTGTGTGTGTCTAGGAACTTGTTCCTTCCATCCAGGTTACCTAATGTCTTGGCACTCATGTGTTCATAGTATTCTCTTGTTGTTTTCCTTTCTGCGAGGTCGGCAGTGATGCTCCTTCTTTTCATTCCCGACTTTAGTCATTTGATTCTTCTCACTTCTTTTATGGGTCAGTGTAGTTAAAGGTGCATCAATTTCGTAGATCTTTTCAAGAAGCAACTTTTGGTTTTGTTAAAATTCTCTATCGTTTTCCTACTTATTTATTTCTTATTTCTTCATGTACTATTTATTTCCCTTCTAATCTTTTTTCTTTTTTTAAGATAGAATCTGACTATGTTGCCCAGGCTGGTCTCAAACACCTGGACTCAAGTGATTCTCCAGCCTCAGCCTCTCAAGAAACCCCTCTCATCTTTACTCTGCTTGTTTTGGGTTTACTCTGCTTTCCTATTTTCATTTTTTTGAGATGGAAGATTAAGTTATTGATTTGAGATCTCTCTCTCTCTCTCTCTTTTTCCCCTAATATAGGAGTTTACAGCTATGAATTTCCCCCCAGGCACTACTTTGGCTGCATTCCACAAGTTTTGGTATGCTTGTTTTCACTTACCTCAAAGTATTTTCTTGTTTTCATTGGAATTTCTCCTTTGACTCATTGATTATTTAGGAGTGTGTTGTTTAACTTGCACATATTTGTGAATTTCCTGAATTTCCATCTATTAGTGTTTTCTAATTTTATTTCATTGTGGTCAGAGAATGTACTTTGTATGATTTTATTTTGAATGTATTGGAGACTTCTGTTATGGCCAAACGTATGGTCTATCCTGGAGAATGTTCTATGCACCCTTGAGAAGACTGTGTATTCTTCTGTGGTTGAATGGAGTGTTCTGTAGCCTTCTGTTAGGTCAAGCTGGTGTATAATATTGTTCAGGTCTTCGATTTCCTTGCTGATCCTTTTGTCTAGTTGTTCAATTTCAATTCGTTTTTTGTATATTGTCCTTGGAATCTGCAACATTGCTACATTTACTTATTCTAGTAGAATTTTTTGGAAGATTCCTTTGTGTTTTCTACATACATGATCATGTTACCTGAAAATAGAAGACTCTTACTTGTTCTTTTCCATTCTCTATACTTTTTGCTGATTTTTCTTGCCTCATTGTGCTGACTGGGATCTCCAATACAAACAGAAGTGATGGCAGGATGGATAACCTTGCTTTGTCCTAATTTTTAGGTATAAAACGTTGAGCTCTTGATGCTGAGTATAGATACCTGTAACCAAGTTGAGGAAGCATGCTTCTACTATTACTTTGCTGAGAGTTTGTTGTTGTTGCTGCTAAATCGTGAAAGGGTGTTTAATTCTGTTAAATTTGGTTTCTGCATCTACTAAAATTATCATGTGATTTTTTTCTCTACATTATTCTATTAATATTGTGACTTACCCTGATTAGTTTTTTCAAATGTTAAATTAGCCTCACATTCCTGAGATAAACTCCTCTGTCACTATGTATTATTCTCCTCATATAATATTTGTTGCTTCTGTTTCTTTCTTTCTTTTTTTTTTTTTTTTGAGTTGGAGTCTCACTCCGTCGCCCAGACTGGAGTGCAGTGGCTACTCCCGGCCACCGCAGCTTCGACCTGCTGGGCTCCGGCGATCCTTCAGCCTCAGCCTTCCGAGTAGCTGGAATTACAGGCGCGCGCTACCACGCCCGGCTAATTTTTTGATTTTTTTGTAGAGATGAGGTCTCGCCAAGTTGCCCAGGCGGGTCTTGAACCCGCGGGCTCAGGCAATCCACTCACCTCAGCCTCCCAAGGCTCAGGATGACAGGCTGAGCCACCGAGCCCGGCTGCTTCTGTTTCTTAATAATTTGTTAGGGATTTTTGTGTCTGTGTTCTAGGGGGATTTTGCTCTATAGTTCTCTTGGCTTGTGGCGTCTTTGGTTTTGAATCAGGGCAATATTCGGAGGGTCACAGGCGGTCATAGCCGCAGAGAGACAAACACACAGACACAAAAACACAGCATCACACACAGGCTCACACAGTCACACACAAACACATGCAGATATACACAGGCACACACAGGTACACAAAGGCTCACACATTCACACACAGACACAGACGTTCACAGGCTCCCACAGACACACATGCATATACAGACACACGGATGTTACCCAGCTCACGGAGACACCTTCGTACACAAACACACACAGACACACACGCTCACACCCAGGCTCACAGAGACACATCTAAGAGCTGTGCTTCAGTCAGGTGCCAGGTCAGGACCCTCCCAGTCCCCTGAGGACACCTCTTGCCCCTGGCGTCCACATTCCTGCCTCTCGCTCTAGACCACACGGGACTCGCTAGATGCGTGTGGGTGGACGGAGCTCCTCCCTTTCCCTCCTCATGCCAGAGCCCCTTTCAGGCGCCGACCCTTAAAGCCGCGCTTTCCGCTGGCCCCCAGGGTTGCAGGGACAAGGACACCAGCCTTGCTTGTTCCCTTCTGCGGCCCTGCCGTCTACGCTGGGGGCACGATCTTTCGAGGGGTGGAGTCCGACATTCCGAGGCCCTCGTTTGGTCCAGCTGCCCTCCCTGCCCTAGCGGTGCCCTGTTTGACCTGATGGATGTCCCCGGCCAGCACCTTGTGTGGTGCAGTGGGTGTGGGCCACACCGGCCCGTGGGGATGAAAAGCCAGGGCCGCAGGCCAGCCTGGGTGAGATGCCCGCGAGCTGGCTCCAGGGCCAAGTCTCCTCCCGGGGCGGGGCGGTGGTGTGTGTGTCCCGGCAGCTCTGCACACACCTGCGAGTTGCGGCCTGCCTGGAGCTGGTCTTGTTTCTCCACGAGGGCCTCAGGCAGACAGTGCCACAGTCATCAGAGAGCCCGGGCAGAGGCAGGTCCGGGGAGGCCGCACGGGGCACCGGCTGAGCTCTGCGGCCCGCTGTCTGTGGCCCTGGGCCTCTGACACCGGGGTCTTACATGTCCTGCCGTGGTCAATGGCCGTGCCCTGCAGAGGGTGTGCGGGAGGGTGGGGGTGCTTCCTGCAGGAGTTTCCCACTCGGCATCTCTGGGCCTTCTCCCGGGATGGGACCCTGCTGGGTGGGAGGGGGATGACTCCGCCTGGAGATGTGGCAGATGGTGCTCTGGGTCCACATTCGGAAGGGATCCGCTGAGCGCCCTCCGTGGGTCCGAGCTTTTGGAGCCGAGGGCTTGGGGCTAGAACCAGCTTAGTGGATTGGAGTTTCCTAGGGGAGACGGGGTTCTTTCCGGGGCTGCAGTCCCAGGAGCGGTGTTGTGGGGGGCCCTCGAGCTGCCCAGGACCCCAGGGCCTCTGTGCAAGGGACGGCTCTGGGGCCCTGCGGGCGGGGCTGTGTTTACCTAGTGTGAGTGCATGGGGGGGTTGGCAAACAGCCCCGGCTGCGGCTTTGGCTGGCAGCCGGTCCAGGCCCCTCAGCCCGCATACCTTCCCCGGCTCTGCTCCCCTCCCCGCCTTCTTGGACGCAGACCTGTGTCCACCCGGGGCAGAAGGAAATCCCTAAAGCCAACTTCCCCTGGGGCAGGGGTGGAGGTGGGGTCCAGGCTGGGAAGTGAGGGTCGGCCCGGGCGGGGTGTCCTTCCAAGCCCAAAGGGGATGCCGAGTGAGCCTGGCCCTGCAGGAGGCTCGCGAGGAACGTGCTGCCCGTCCAGGGTGGAGCCAGTGCCTCATCCCGGGTCAGGCCCATGGCCAGAGACAGAGAGGGACCTGTCTGAGGACACACAGCAAGCCCAGGCTCTTCTGAGGGCCCAGGGACCCTGGGAGCCAGCCCAGACCTCAGCCCGGGAACTCCACCTGGATTCCAAGCCAGGTCCCCAGGGGGGTGGAGGAGGGGAGGGGCAAGGGAACAGGGCCTTGGTCTGGCCAGGGTGGGGGTGGGGTTTCAGGGGGACCAGCCCATGTTCAGAGGCCAAATTCATAACAGCCTGAAAAACACCCTCCGGAAAAAGCGGCCCAAATCATCTTGTCTGTTTCAAAAATTCTGGCATTTCCCCCTCAAAATCTGTCCTAGTTATGCTTGAGATCTCCTGACCCCAGAATACTTTTATTTATGACAGAAGATTCATCTCCATGGCAACGCCTTAGGAAGCTGCAGCCGCGAGATTATAACTTCCCGAGCCATGAAGACAATACATGGATTTTTCACAAAACAGCTAAGAGCAACTCTGGCACTCACCGGCCTCCCTGCAGTCTGGGGAAGGGGGAGGGGGATGGACGGGCCTGGAGGGGAAGCAGAGCCCACCGAGGCAGTGGGTCTGAGGGAGGAAGCGCGGCTGTCTCCCTCCGGCTTTCAGAGCAGCCAGCACTCCCCCCACCGTCTGATCAGACAGAACCTGGGCTGCAGCAAAGGCCCGAGTGTCCGCCCTCCCAGCCCCCTCCTGAGGGCAAACCTGGCCCTTGTCCTCCTGGCCTCAGCAGTGGGCCTGGGGCCTGGGCTAGGTCTGCTCTCCCAGGGGCTCACAGGACGCTGGTAGCCCTCAGGGATCCGAGGCCGAGACGTGGATGCAAGGCTCTGAGCAACTTCCCAGGCCCAGCCTGAATTCCACAGTGAAAGGCCAGCCCTGGCTGGATCCAGCAGAGATCCTTCTTCATGTTAGATGGAGGCTGGGTGCCCCTCACAGAGGCCTCCGTTGGGCGTGAGGTGCGGCCACCCTTAGGGCCCCATGAGCCTTGCGTCCACCCGCCCTCCCATTCGCCCACCCAGCACCCCCCGCCTACCCAGCCACATGCTCATCCACCCAGCCCCATCTCTCCATCCACCATCCACCCTCCCGTTCATCCGGCCTCCCTTCCGTCTCCCCATCCACCCACCCACCCGTCCACCCATCCAACACCCACCATCCATCTACTCTCTTCAGCCGTCCCCCCGACACAGCTTCTGGAGCTCCTGCCAGTGCCTTGTCCCCGTGCCAAGCACCCCTGACTTCTCGGCTTCCCAGAGCTAGCCCTCAAGGGGGAAAGTCAGGCATGACTGACACACTTCCTCAGATGAGCACGTGGTCGCAGGCCCGAGTCGGTGCTGGAAGGAAAATGACGGCACCAGCTCGTGATCCTGGGGTCCAGAGGGTGCGTTAGATGCGTTCTGTTCTGACTCTTACAGCCACCCGGGGTACACCACGCTGCCAAAGGCTTCTGCTTCACAGCTGGGGAAGCAGAAGCACAGGTCCAGTAAGAAGCTTGCCCCCAACCCTGCTAAGCGGAGGAGTCAGGATGTAACTCCCCAGCGGTTCTGCCTCTCCGGGGAGAGGAGGGCTGACCTGGTGGGGCCTCAGGGCGAGCAGGGGACAGGGAGCAGCACAGAGAAGGGAGTGGGCAGAGGACCAGCAGGTGGGCAGCGATCTCGACGCAGGAGCGGTGTGGACAGAGGCCAGACCGGCCCGGCGGCTGGGGGAGCTGCCCGCCGGCCTGGCCCCACCGGCATCCAGCCTGCTGGTGACCCGCGTGTGTGGAGGAGACAGGGAGTCTGGGCAGTTAGGCTCAGTGTCCAGACGTTAAAAGTTAGACACAGTCGGCTTGGGGCAGCGGCTGTCTGGAGGGGTGTTCCTGGGCCCCACGGCCCTCCGAGCCTGTTCGAGGCCACCAGTTCGTGGATCGGGGCCTCTTGGGGCCTCCTGCTCTGAGGTGGGGGCAGGCCTGCTGCCCTCCGCTCGCCAGTCTGCCGTGTGCCATCCGCGGGGGCTCACACGTGGCTCGGGGCGTGGCTCCGCTGGCCTGGACGGATTTCTTTGGGAACTTGCGGGCTGCAGAGAGCGGAGAGAGGCCGCCTTGGAGAGGGCTGTTTTCTTCTCTGGTTCCTTTTCTTCCCAGGCTTCCCCTGGCTCCTCCTCGCCCGTCCTGGGCCCTGCCCAGCTCCCTTTTGCAGCTGAAGACGGTGCCCGGGGGGCAGGGTAGGCTGGTCCTGATGCATCATCGACCTGCCCGGTGGTAGAAGTCCCCAGGCCGGGCCTCAGGGACTCTGCAGTGCCTGGGCTTGTCCGGGGCAGGTGTCTGGGCAAGGAATACCCTTCCTGGGGTCAGGGGAGAGGGGCCCGGGCCTTGGGGGGCTCAGGCGGGTGTGCTCGGCTGGGGGCTTCTCTGGAAGGACAGCAGCTTGGGAGACTGTCTTTGTGAGTGGGCATGCCAGGGAGGGCCAAGCTCACGCCCTGGGACACACCTCCCCTGTCCTGTCTGGAGGGCAGCTCTCGCCAGGGGCTTCAGAGGCCCCAACCCCATCCATACCTACCTTGCCCTCTGGCCTGCGCTCCGGGGGTGCGTGCTGGGCCCTGCCTGGGCTGGCTCTTCCCTCCCAGCTCCAGGAGGGTCCAGGCCGGCTTCCACCACTGCCCTGCTCTGTTGGGAAAGCGCTTACCAGCCCCATCAGCCTCGGGCCAGGCGGCACCTCCCTCCTTCTTCCTACAATCTCTGGCTGATCCTGGGCCTAGTACAGAGCCTCGAAGAGTCTACATACCCCCAACAAGTCGCCCGAGAAGATGCGTGGATGGCACACAGGACACAAGGAAAGGCTCGACACCCTCGTCCAGGGGACCCAGCGAGACGTCACCACAGGCCGTCAGGGGCTGAGCCCAAGTCTTCCCGCCCTCGCTCCCTCCTTCCTCGCCTCCTTCCCCTGCGAGAACTCCTGGGAAATGCTCGTCCTCCCATGCCCTGAAGGGCAGGGTGACTCGAGGGGGCGCAAAGACCTTCTGCCTCAGGTCGGCTCAGGATGAGGTGAGCTCAGAAAGCCCCAGCACAATCTGACTCAGAGCCACAGGCTGGATGGAGCCCCGGGAGCCTGGAGTTCCCATGGGTTCAGCAGACTCGGCTCCGGAAAGGAGCCTGGAAGAGCAGGAGCTGCCCGGTCACACGGCGGGCACACCTCGGGCACGCCCAGGGCCACAGGGCCACATGCCCTGGGGACACGCCGTGTCTACCGCCCGGGCTGCTCCCCACCATGGGAGAGAGGCATCCTGCCCCGGGGCCCTCGTGGCTGCCATTCCCACGCATCCGGACCCACAAGGGCACCGGCAACAGGTCTGTCCTCAGACTTCCAGCCCTGATTTCAGAGAAGGCCCTGTTTGCTTCTGCACTTTTGGAGGAGGGATTCCAAAGCCATGAATAATTCACGTCTCTGCTTGCTCCAGTCCTCAGACATTTGGGCTCAGGAGAAAGGGCTGAACGAACTTTCTGTCTCTAAGTGGTGAAAACAACACACGGTCCTGCACTCCCTTCACGCAGAGGTGGGCAGCAGCGACGGTGGACGGGTCAGGTGGCCTCTCACCTGCTGAGGTCCCAGTGCTCCCCAGGGAGGAAGTGGAAGGGACACACGTCCCTGCCAGGGACACGGGCTGCCAGGATGACCCGATGCCATGGCATAGTCATGCTTGATCTCATTTCCTCACAAATCCACGACCCACAGTGGCCACAGGTGTTGACCTCGAGGAGCCTTGGGTGGCTTCAGATGCCCCTTCACGCTTTAGGGTTCCAGAGAAATGGGTGCTCCAGTGTGGAGTTGCCATGCTGGGAGGACCCGAGGGCGGGCGACTAGCCTCAAATGGCCACACAGCCTCTGCAGGGACAGGGCTGGGCTCGGGACAAGGGGTTTGAAGAGGAAGTCAGAGTCCCTGGCGTCCTCAAGGGCTGCTGTCAGGAGGCCCCTTGGGCTGTGGCTTAAACTGCAGAGATCGATTTTCTTCAGGAGTCGGAGGGCTGTGCCTTCTGAGGCCCTCGGGAGACCTTGTCCAGGCCTCCCGGCTTGGCCTGGGGACACCACTACCTCCCTGTCTCTTCCCACCATCTTCCCTCCACGCATGTCTCTCTGGGTTCAAATGTCCCCTTTTCGTGCGGACAGCAGTTGCCCAGAAGGGGCTACCTGCCCGGGAACCTCGTCTTCCCTCGACCACGGTACCAAAGTCCTGTCTCCAAATAACATGTCCTTCTGAGGTCCGGGGGGTCTGGACTTCAACGTGAGAATCTGGGGGGACAGAGGTCCTCCCACAGAGAGTCAGAGTCTAGCTGGGCCCTTGGGACAGCACCGGCCCCGCCCAGCTCTCTCACCGCCTCCTGTGGTGGTGAGGCCCCCATGGGAAAGCTGGTCCTTTGGCTGGTGCACACAGAGCCCAGGGCGGGGGGCGACACAGAGCACACAGAGCCAAGCACAGCACATGGGACACATGGAACTCACGGAGCTGCAAAATCCTCAGAGCACATGGAACATGGGGAACGCTTGGAGCATGCAGCCCTCCCTGAGCACACGAAGCCCGAGGAACACTCAGGACACGCAGGATACTCCATGGAGCGCTCAGAGAACACGTGTCCCTGGCCAGGAGTGGAAGGGCCCTCCCCCAGGAGGTGAGTTGCTGGCGACTCTCCCTCTCCAAGGTGAGGCCCTGTGAGGCCCCCTCTGGCCTCCAGACAACCCTCATGGCTGTTGCACTCAAGCCCGGCCGTGTCCTCCTGGGGCAACCCGGCCCAGAGACCGCCCAGGGAAGGGGCATCTGGAGATGTCCGAGCCTCACCCCACTGCCAGTCCACGGAGGCTGTGTTCTCCCTGTGCATGCGTGTCTCTAAGATCTCGGGCCGTCGCCTGCCCACCCTCCCCAACCTCACTGAGAAGCTGCAAAGCCCTGGCTCGAACGTTTGGTCTGGAAGCTTCTAGAAGAGTCGCAGTTCCAGTGCCATGTCACTGACCTCGCTGCGTCTGTGGGCTCTCGCTTCACACCATGGCAGCAGATGGGGCTGACGGGCGTGGACCAGGGGTGGCTGGCCGGAAGGCTGGGGACGGGGCAGGACCACGGGGGGCCCGGGGCCTGGGCCGGGGCTGTGTCCTCCTTCTGGGAAGTCCCTGAGGACAACGCTGCTGCCGCCATGAAGAGTCTCTAAAGCATCCTGGCGCCTGCGTGAGTCCCTCAGGATTCAGACCCACGCGACAGCCCGAGAGAGGGGGAGGCCTCGCATCCTGACACCGACCTGGTGCCCGACTCCGACTCAGGCTCCACATCCTGGTTGGCGTTTGGGGGCCGAGACCCCACACCCCCCATGTCCACACGTGTGCACAGGCCCCGACCTTCCCCCGTGGGCACTGGTGAGGCTCCCCAGTGGGAAGCGGATGGCGGTAACATTGGAATGTTACCCACCCCACCCCGGCCCCGGACCCCACCTGCTCTCCTGTCTGTGGATGGATGGAGACGGTCCCGAGGGGCCAGGGACGTGGGGCTGCGGGCGGAGCTGGTGTCCCGGCATGACAAGTGGACGGCAGCCGCCCCAGGGACAGCCCGGGCTGGGCTTGATGTGGGCTAGACAGACACGCTTCCCCGTCGAGGCTGAGCCGGGCTCGCTGGAGTGGCAGAGTCACCTGAGCAGACACACCTTGGGACACCTGCGAACAGCATCCCGTCGTGCGGGCAGGCCTGGCGACAGGGTGATTCCTGAAGCACTTAGCGCGTAGTGGGAAAGCCGACAGCTCATCCTCATCCTCGTCCAGGGTGCAGGAGCACGGCGGGAGGGGCGGGCCCGGCAAGCCTGGGATTGCCCTGGACGGATGGAGGGGACGGAGCCTCAGTGTTGGATTCCAGGTCCTGGGTTCTACTGGCAAGATGGTTCTTATAGGAAAGGGCATGTTTTTATGACAAAACGGATGTGTGTTCGCTCTAGACGTCATGGCACAGAGGCGGAAAGACCACCTTCCTCTAAACCACCACCCAGAAGTCGCTGCTGTTGTCGTTTCCGGGTGGTTTGTCGTGGCCTTCTCTGTCTGTCTCTCAGGTCTCCACTGCGGACGTCGTTGGTTGCTCTGGGTTCAGCACCTCCTTCCTGTGGTCATTTCATCAGCCAGGAGCCCCGGGTGGGTGCAGGACGCGTTGGCCAGGCGCTTCTGAAGGAGCAGAGCCCTGTGCCCTCCTCAGTGT
The DNA here is from genome assembly GCF_000164805.1 of Carlito syrichta. Taxonomy (NCBI): domain Eukaryota; kingdom Metazoa; phylum Chordata; class Mammalia; order Primates; family Tarsiidae; genus Carlito; species Carlito syrichta. The sequence goes on along the minus strand of NW_007232145.1, from coordinate 229,429 downwards.
GGTCCCCGCCCGCTGTGCACCCTGGCCAGTCTGTGCGACGCCGATGGCTCTGAGCGCATAGCCGGACCCCTCGGCCCACCCTCCTTCCCCTCCCCTCTCTGCAGCTTCTGGTGAGGGGCACCTCCTGGAGAGCACCCCCCGTGCTGAGACTCTGGCCCTGGGGGCACCTCAGGCAGCTTGAGCCCCGTGCTGCCCTGTGCAGGGAATGTGCGGGGGTCTGAGGAGGCAGGGGCAGTCATCCCATCGGCCCCGTCTGCCCCCGGCTTGTCTGTAGGCGGGGGCGGTTCTGGCAGTGGATCTGTGACTCCTGGGGACACCTTCCAGCCGCTTAACCAGGGCCCCAAGCAGAGGCTGGCGGATGAGGATGCGATGCCCGGGCGGTGGCAGTCATCTCACAGCTAGAGCGGACAGCTCGGAGGCCTGAGGCCGAGCATGGCTGGCAGAGCAGAGAGGAGGCAGACTCCAAGTCCCGTGACGCCACATCCCCTTGGAGCACAGCGGCCCGAGACGTCCTGGATGGCTTGTGTCTGTGCACAGGCACGCACTTGGGTACGGAAACCTTCGTTCTGAACATCCGACGGGGCCAGAGGTCTCCCTTGCACCGAGAGAGGGCCGGGGAAAGCCGCTTCGGGAAAGGAGGTGTCAGAGGCGGGGGTCGGAGAGCCTGCGTCTGGTTCCAAAGCTCCAGGCCTACCTGGCTCCACGGGTGGATGTCCCTCCTCTCCCACACAGGGCAGTCCGGGAAGAGCCCAGGTCGCCCTCCCACTGCCCAGCTGCGGCCCCCAGCCCAGAACGGCTCCCACGCTCTCAGCGACGGGAGCCCCGGGCGAGCGCGAGGCCTGGGGTCAACCCTCTGGCCGGCGGGCTTTTTCCCACAGAAGTCTGAGGAGGGACTGAGTCAGCAGAGCTATTTTTGATGTTTTCGGTCACCGCGTCGCTATCTCCGCTATCAGAAACTCGAGCTCCCGGGAGTCCTTGGGCAGCTGCCAGCACAACCTCGCGCCAGCCCCCGCCTCTCCGGACCGGAGCGAGGACACGGGTCTGGCCTGGATCGGCTCTGGGAGGAAGTCCCAGCACCCACTCTCACGTGACTGCCTTCTGGAAGCTTCCTGGGCAGGCCGGGTCTCCTCCACCAGGCTCCCTCCCGCCGTGGGCCCAGGGCATAGACGGGAGCCGCGAAGTCCCCAGATTCCACACCGTGCCGAGCTGACTGGCCTCCGTGCCGGCTGTGGCTGGGTGCCGCAGGCCCTGGGCTTGTGCTCCCCTGGGGGCGATGACGGGGCGGGAGCTCTGGGTCCCCCTCCTCGGAGACCTGTCTTCATCCATGGTCATCTGGAGACCCTGGCCATCAGCATCCCCCCCGTCAATCTGGAAAGCGGAGGGGAAAGAGAGGGCGTGGGGGAGCCCCTTTGTTACACAGGTGAGAAATAGGGATGGTCAGGCTGAGCCCCATCCGCACAGCTGGGCTGCCAGCCTGGCCCAGCCCGGGCGAGTCGCCTCTTGGGTCTGGAACTTTCCTGCTCAGAGTTGGCATGGCGGCGTATGCCCGAGAGATGTGGAACTCAGACCCACTGCGGCCCTGTGTCTGTTCATTTCACCAGGCGTCTGCGGAGTGTGCGCTGCCAGGCCCTGGGGGTGCCATCGTGAGCAGGGCCCGTGCCGCCCCAAGGACCGCCTGCCCCGGAGTGGAGACAGCGGTGGGCAGACACACCGCCCACACCGCACAGGTGTGAGAAGGAGATCGAGCCACAGGGTCCCAGGTGTGCGGAGCGGCTCCCCAAGTTCACGTCCACCTGCCAGCTGAGCCTGTGACCTTATTTGGAGGTGGAGTCTTTGCACAGATGACCGGCTCACTGACATCTCGGGCGAGGTCCTCCTGGGTCAGGGCCGCTCCAACGGTGGGTCCTGATGAGGCAGAAGAGACACGCACAGGGTACGTGAGATGGGCGGACGTGGCGAGGCATCCACGAGCCCAGGAGCGCGAAGGATGCCGGAGCCTCTGGAGGCTGGAAGGGCCGGAAGCCGATCCTCCCGCAAGAGTCTCCGAAGGGAACCAACCCTGTGGACGCCTGGGCCTCAGACTCTGGCCTTCGGTGGCCAGAGTCCGTTTCTGTTGTTGAATCCGCGAGGTTGAGGCACTTTTTTATGGCCAGAGCCATGTGAGTCAGCTTCTGGACCTCAGCTCAGTGCCTGCCACAACCTGGGTGGGCTGCCTACCTCTAGGAACATTCTGGGATGTGTTCTAGATCTCTCTGTCCAGTATGGGAGCTGCTGGCCACACGCGTCCACTGGGCGCTGGGAATGTGGCTGGGGCAACCGAGGACCTGCATGTGCAGAATTCCACCTAATTCGGGCTTAGACGTAAGTGCCAGATGGACTCGTGGCCCCCGTGTTGGACCAGGTGGCTCTGGAGTCTTTGAGAGACACAGCTGGGCAAGGAAGTCAGCCTCAGGATGTGTGGGGCCAGGCGCAGTGGCTCAAGCCTGCCATCCCAGCACTTTGGGAGGCCGAGGTGAGGGAATTGCCTGAGCCCATGGGTTCGAGAACAGCCTGGGCAACTTGGCGAGATCTCGTCTCTACAAAAAAAAAAAAAATTAGCCAGGCATGGTAGCACGTGCCTGTAGTTCCGTCTACTTGGAGGGCTGAGGCGAAAGGATCTCCTGAGGCCAGGACGTCGACGTTGGGGTGGCCATGAGCGTGCCACTGCACTCCAGCCTGGGTGACGGAGTGAGACTCCAACTCAAAAAAAAAAAACCCCAAACAAACAAACAACACCAACCACAAAAACGTGATGAGGTGCTGCATGGGGAGGGGCGCGTGGCGGGGCGTTGGCGTCAGGACTCCCTCTGCCCCATGGCACTGCTCCCCTGTGGGTCACCGGGGCCCCTGCAGGCCAGCCTTGCCTCCCGCGTGTGTGTCCTCAGGCCTAGGCTGCATCCCAGGCAGGGGAAGTCCCTGGTTGAGCTGTGCAGGAGGGACCTGGCTTCCTGGACACCAGTTTTCCTTTCTTAAGTTTGCAGTACCCTGGGGCTTGGAGAAAGCTCCATCCTTTCTTTTGCAGGCAGCCCAGACACTCAGGAGCACTTGCTTCCCAGGGACTCGTGGAATTCCTTCAAATACAGACTCTTCCACCCACCCCATAAAAAGTTTTATTGGTGGTAGTCACTCTGCAGCGGGGCTGTGCCTCGGGTCAGACTTCCTCTCAGGGTAACATAAGCATGAGCAGGGAGTTCTGGGGTGGGAAGGCTCTGCGTGGGCCCTGCGGGCAGCCAGCTGCTGGTGCAAGCCATGCAATTACCATAAAGTTAGCGCCTCTGGTTCATTAGGAAGAGTGAAAAGACCCAGACACACAGAGTTTATGCAGAAGCTTGAAGACAGGACTTCAGAAGTGGCCTTCGGCTGGGTCTTCGGGGCCTTGTCTCAGGAACTCGGCATAGGCGGTTTGACCAGGGCCCCTTAGGTCTGTGGGACCCAAGACGGAGGAGGAGGAGACTGCAGGCGGCCAGAACTCGAGATCTGAGTTCAGCGTCTTCACATGCCTGGAGACCTAAGATAAAAAAAACTCACCCGCATCTCCCTACTCAAGGAAAAAGATTCAGAGAGAAAGGTTGATGGCAGTAGTATGACAGCTACAGGGACAATAGAGATGATGGTAGTGAGGGGGCTGGTGCGGAGGAGATGCTGGCCACGAGGGGCTGATGGTCACGAGAAGGCGATGGTCATGAGGCAGTGACGGTCATAAGGGTGCGGTGTCATGAGGATGTGACGGTCCTGAGGAGATGGGGATGGTGGTCATGAGTTTGTGGTGGTCATGAGGAGATCACGGCTGCAGGTGGCGATGGTCGTGAGGGGCGATGGTCATGAGGGTGACGGTCATGCAAGATGATTGTCACAAGGTGCCGGTCGTGAGAGGTGGTGGTCATGAGCGTACGACGGCCACAAGGGGTGGCGGTCCTGAGGACCTGACGGCCATGAGGGGAAAGGTCACGAGCGTGTGGTGGTCGTGTGGTGGTCGTGAGGGGCTGGTGAATGATCACAGAAGGCGGTGGTCAGGACGAGGTAACGGTCGTGAGAGGGTAGCAATCATCATTAGGCGATGGTGAGAGGGGGTGATGGGCAAGAGATGGTCAGGGTTACGACAAATCGATGGTCATGAAGTGTGGTGACCATGGGGTGGAGGTCATGAGGGGTGATGGTCACGGAGAGCTGATGGCCAAGGGGGTTTGATGGCCACGGGGGTTGAGGGTCACGGCGAGGTGATGGGCATGAGGCTGTGGGGGTCATGAGGAGGTGATGGTCACGAGGGGGTGATGGTCATGATGGGTGATGGTCATGAAGGTGATGCTCACGACAAGGTAACGGTCATGACGGGTGATGGTTGTGAGGGAGTGTTGGTTATGAAGGTTGAGAGTCATGGGGGTGACGGTCATGACACGATGACGGTCATGAGGGGGTGATGGGCATGAAGAGGCGGCGGTCATGAGGGGGTGATGGGCATGGTGAGGGGATGATCATGAGGAGTGACAGTCATGAGAAAGCGTTGGTTATGAGGGGTGACGGTCATGAGGAGGCGATCATCCTGGTGAGGTCAGGGTCATGAAGAAATGATGGTCATGAGGGAGTGATGGTCTTTTGGAGGTCATGGTCGTGACGAGGCGGTGGACATGAGCGGGCGATGGTCACGAGGGAGTGAAGGTCTGGCAAGGTGGTTGTCATGAGGGTATGAAGGTCACGAGCAGGTCATGACCATGATGGGGTGATGGTCATGAGAGGGTGATGGTCATGAGGAGGGGGTGGTCAAGAGGATGTGACTGTCATGCGGGGATGGTGGCTCTGAGGAGGTGGCGGTCATGATGAGCTGTTGGTCGTTGCCGGAATGTTGGGACGAGGTCCTCTGTGACCGCTGTGCTTCTCCTTCTTTTTGTCTGCTAGAGCCTGGGGGAGCCTGTCTAGGGTGCTGGACCTCACTTCTTTCACATGAATTGGCAGGAAAGACATCGGTCAGATTTTGGTGTGTCCTGAGTTTTAGAGATCCATGTTGCACACTGAGCCTGAGGTCAAAGCAGACACGTTTCCCCCTGGCCGTAAGGGACATCTGTCTCTTTCCTCTTTCCCGTGTGGGCAGGAGAGGACTCTGCTCTCCGCAGGTTCTGCCTCTGCCCCGACTCTTTTCTGTGGTTGGAAGCTCCTGGGAAGGACGGGTCGGGGAGAGGGCTGTTGACTTCTTTAGCACTGCCCTGGCTTTCCAGGTTTTCCAGAGATATAATTGCATGTGGTGAAATTCATGAATCTGTGTGTGGCGGCAGGTCTCCTGTGCATGTGCTCACCTGGGCACCCACCCCTGGACTAAGCTGTAGAAGATTCCCAGAGCCCAGGAGACTTTCTCAGGCCCCTGATGACAGCTCTGGTTGTCACCATTGGCCAACGTTACCTATTCTAGAACATGGCAGGAGAGGAATCAGCTTGTGTGTGCTCTTGGTTTGGGTATGCTTCAGGCCCAAGAATGCTCTGAGATTAATCTGTGTGGGATTTGTTAGCAGTCAAGTCCTTTTATTGCTGTGTGGCGTCCATTGTACATTGGGCTTTAGAGTCACATTCTTCTGGGTGGACAGTTGGACTTCTGGACCTTAAAAATACAGTGAATGTGGACATTCTTGAAGTCTTCTTGTGCACAGAAGACCTTTCACCTCTGTCTTCTGTCTCTGGTGGTGAAGGCCCCGGCGGGTTAGGACAGTCTGAGGATGCAGGAGTCATCTTTGTGTGTAGCAGGTGCTCCGTGGGGGTCTGCTGAGCCCACCTGGGTGTGTGTGACATCTGTTCCATGGCTCCACAGCTCTCCCCTCCCTCGCCCGGAGCATTCCACCCTCAGAACACAGCCAGGAATCCAGAAATCCGCAGGACAGGAGCCGGCGGGCAGGCCGGGAGACAGGCGTGGAAACACGTGTTCGCAGCCAGCAGCACACAGCTGTTTCCTCTTGTGGCTTCCACAGACTCTGATGATTTGTTTTATTAGAGGAGTCATGTTTGCTACTGACCGGCGGCCCTGAGGAGGTTGACGCCCGAGCCCTGCCTGTGGGCCCTGCTGGGATATCCCTTCTGTGTGTGTGGATGAGGGCCAGGGGCCCTGGGGCGGTGGGGTCAGTCCGGCTTAGGGCGGAGCCGTGTGAGGCTCTCCAAAGAGCAGACGGGGCACAGGCACGGGGTGCACGCATGGGCCCAGTTGGCCACGGGCAGTGCTGGGCTCACATTGGTCTGTCTCCTCCGCAGAGCTGGGCCCCGGCTGGATCCCCTGGAAATGCAGTCCCTCCCAGCCCCCGAGCCAACGACCCACGTCAGCTCCACAGGGGCAGCCGCAGAGGAGGCAGGGTCTGGAGGGTCCCCGTGGGTGGGGGCGGGGATAGGGCAGGGGGGCATTGTTCAGGGCTGTCTCTTTTTTTCTGGCGATGGGCCTCGGGCCAATCCCAAAACTTCCCGGGCTCCCAGTCCTCGTCTGCCCTGGGGCACCGTCACGGCTACCCGCAGGAGGCGTTCCCGCCACCTAGTAGGGGACGCCCGCTGCCGGTCACAGTTGCGACCCTCCCAGAGGCTCCAGGCCCAGCCCGTGGCGTCCCTCCCAGAGGCTCCAGGCCCAGCCTGTGGCGCCCAGCCCCGCCTCAGCCTCGCTGTTTCTCAGGAGGGCTCTTCCTGGAGCTTCCCGGCTCCATCCTGCCGCCCACCCCCGGTGGCCCCAGCCAGACCCCAGGGGCCCTGTGGCTGATTTCCAGGGCAGGGTGTGAGGTCAGGGGGGCTGTCTGGCGGGAGGGGGCGTCCCGTAAGTGTGGTTTGCGCTGACGTGGGGTCGAGAGCTGGCCCAAGAACCTTCTGCGAACATTTGGCTTGAAGTGGATCTCCGTCAGTTTTGCCTGAAGCATCCGCTTTCGCGCTTGTGTGGATGCTGGCTGGTGAGGGGATCTGTGCGCTGTCCGGTGCGGGCTTGGCTCTGGCCCCGGGGGGCCCAGAAGGGAGGCCCTGGCCTCGGTCTGGTGGCTTGGGGAGCGAGGCCCGCCCTCCCAGGAGGCAGCACCTGCGCGCCGGACACAGCCACGCCCGCCGAAATGCCCATTTCACGCTCCCGCGCCTGTGGACACCAGGGAGGGACCTTCGGGATCGCGCCCCGCGCCGCCGGCAGCTGCTCTGCACCTGGCTCTGTGGGAAACTGTGAGCGGAGACTTTCTCAGGGCCCTTTCGCGGGGAGGGGGTGGGTGGGGTGGAGAGGACCCTCCGTGACACATGAAACCCCATGATGGGAGGATTTAGTGGATAAAGACTTCGTGAGTGCTCTGGCCGCGAAATCACGACACGGGATTGTGTCAGGGCGCTGTCGCCTACCCTTTGCGCCAGTGCCTGGCAGGTCTGGCTGACTCTGTGCCCAGGCCGGCTGGCTGGCCCCGGGCCATGTGGGGCGTCGCTTGCCTGCCCACTGGGGTTCCTGGCGACTGCGAGAGAGGGAGCCCAGCATGGCCACGGCAGGCGTGCCCGTATGTGCCCGGCCCCGTGTGGCCCTGTCTGCTCCTGCCTCCCCGTGGTCGTGCTGGGGCCGGGGACACTCTGCCCTTCCCGGCGCCCCCTTGGTTCGGTGGGATGGCCAGGCCTGGGTGCTGTCGCTGGTGAGCGGGGAGAGCGGACAGCTGGGTGCAGCGTAGGGGAGGCGCTGGGCGACCTTGGGCTTCCATGCCCTCCTGGCTCCTGCACCTTCCCAGCGAATCGTCCTTGTGCCGCAGGAGGCGGCATGGTGGTGACGGGGGTGCGGGGCCAGGTCACACCGCCGGACACGTTGCCAGCGAGCGGTGAGGGGCTCACACCCCACAGCCCCCGTGACGGGCACCAGTGTGCCATCTGGAGGAAGCAGCCTGTCTTCTGGGCTGGCCAGACAAACCACAGTACTAGGCTGCCCCAGAGGCGGCGGGCCCAGTCCAGAACTGGGTGGAGCCCCTCACAGGAGCAGCCCAGGACCCCGAGTGCCAGGGCCAGGCAGGGCAGCCTGTCCGGGACTGGAGAAGCCCTCAACCATATTCCTCGGGCTCCAGACTCAGGCAGGGACACGCCTCTGGTGACCTCCCTCAGGAGGGCTGGAGCCCAGGCTGTCTAGAGCCCAGGTCAGGGCTGAGGAAGTCACTGGGGTGTCCTTTGGGCCATGTCCTCCACCTCCTGGAAGCCCCCCAGGTCTGCTTGTGCTCTGAGGGGGGGGCACTGGGCTCTCTCACCATCCCCCGGGCCCACAGGGCTCCTGCACCCCAGGGCAGACCCGCTGGCCTCACTTGGGTGTCAGGGAAGGTCCTTTCCGGCACCCCCAGGCCTGGGCAGGGCCCTGGGCCTGCAGAACCAAGGAGGAGGGCGCCTGGGCCGAGTGGGGGCTCGCCCAGCGGCAGCGCCTGTTGGCGGCACGGCTGCCCAGAGCCGTGGGGCCCGCTTCCCCCAAGGGCCAGCCCAGCTCCCGGCGTGGGCAGAAGCCCCACTCCTGCTAGTCTAGCTGAGAAGACTTACTAAGGATGGTCCGGACCCTTTGGGTGGGACTCGAGCAGACCCAGACGCCCTGCAGACCTCAGAGAGAGCCTCGGGTTGCCGCCTACCCTAGGACCGGGTGCCTGCGCCTGCCCCCACGGAAGCCTCGCACAGGTCAGCTGGAAGCCAGCCCGGGGCTGGAGCCTCACCAGGCCGGCACGTCCCACTGGGGCTGGTCCTGCCTCTAGCCTTGGCTGGGCTGTCCCCCTCCTGGAGGACTTTCCCTTCTGTGTCCGGGGAGCCCCACATCGAGCCCCCTGCCCTGCCTCCTTTGGGGGAGCAGCTGTGCCCTGAGTGTCTGTAGAGAGAGCCCGTCCTTGGCACTCAGCGGAGGCTGTGGCCCTCGGCTCATGCCCCGCAGGGAACAGGCGCTCCACACAGGCCTGGGCAGGCACACAGTGGGTGCTGCATAAGTGCTGCTGCACTTAGGCACACGGCTGGGGTGACAGCCGGATCCCGAGCTCCCCATGCTGGCTCAGTGCCTCCTTCTTGCCCCGGGCTTCTTGGCAGGGTACCCGAGTGAGGCAGGGCTGGCCCCACACTGAGCTGGCAGGACAAGGACCGTCCTCTGTCCCAGCCAGTGCAGGGCAGGCAGCGGACAGCGGCCGGAGGCGGCCCGGGGAGGAAATGCTGAAATTCGCAGCCAGGCAGGAAGCGGCGGATTGCCGAAAGGAGCTGGAATGCTATCTGGAGTGCCACCCCCGTGGGCCTCCATGCTGGGCCAGAAAGCGCCTGGTGTCTTGGCCAGAGGAGCTCTGTGACCCCACAGGTGGGCCCCTGCCCAGTGCCACCTCCGGTTCCCAGCTAGAGGCTTATTAGGTGGAAGTTGGCAAATAGATAGGGGGCCGCGGGGCAGGGAAGAAAGTAGCCAGAGCCAGGGGTCCTGCCACTATTGCCACCCACACGGGCACGCTCCCTGTGCCCAGCCAGTGCACCAGGCCCTCGAGAACCGCCTTCTGTACGCTCTCGCTCGCATTGCACACACAGTCTTCTCCACGTGCCATGCATTTCACAGTGGAAAACTTCTGTTTGGTCTTCAAAACCCACCCCCAGCAGCAGCTGTGGGATCAAGCTCCACCCGAAGCAACCTGCCCCCACAGATGCCATGTCCCCTCCCACCCGCAGTTTTATAGGCCAAACCCCGACACTGGGACCACCCGTCCACTCCTCTGTCTCCCCCGCTAGACTGTGGGGTCTGTGAAGGCAGAGGCCCGGTCTGGCCGTGTCTGCCACACCTCAGAACTCAGTGGGACACCCAGCTAGCATCCCCTGTTTGCTGGGCTTGGAAACACGGCCCTGGTGGCTTCCGCGACCCTCCTTTCAGCCGCCGAGAAGACGGCGTTGGAGTCAGAGTGTGTTTCACTCTCCAGGGCCGGTGCGGATGCCGTCTCTGGTGGCACGGCCGCAGCCCTCGGTGGCACCCCCCCCGGGGCACGAGGTGCTCAAAGCCCAACCCCAGACGTCAGGAAGCCTGTGTTTGCCCCCGGCGCCCCGTTTCTCCTTCTGTCAAGTGGGGTGACGCACCCACGTAGCTGAGGGAGGGGGAGACAGAGAGAGATGGAGCTGTCTGCACGGAGCCCAGCGTCTAGCAGGCGCTCAGGGGTGCGCACTGCTCTTACCCACCCCTCAGACTCCGAGAGAGAAAGGGCCCCGTGGCTGCAGAGGCCAGGCCTGGCTGCGCCGGGCGAGGTCCTTGCCCCGTGGTTCATGGGCTCTCCACCCTGAGAGGACAGCAGATTCCTTCGAGTCCCCACACACGTGCGGGTGCCCAGGGCGTCCTCAGGTGGCTGGAAGCCTCGCGCCTCCCTGCCAGCCCTGCCCGTGGCTGCTCCCTGTGAGAGGCCGTCCCCTGGGGGCTGCAGGTCCTCCCCAGGACCCTGGAGCAAGGACGCCGGGGTGGGGGCCGTGAGCTTCACTGCAGAGCTGGGCAGCTGGCAGGGAGCTCACCCTGGAAGCGGGTCGGGTCCCCTGGGGTGGGGGGTGCAGGAGGCCGTGGGCGGGACCCAGGGATCCAGTGAGGTAAGGGTGGGACCCGGTGACGTCCCAGTGGGATCCAGTGGGTCTGGGTGGGATTCGGTGACGTCTGGGTGGGACCCAGTGAGGTCTGTGTGAGAGCCAACGGGTCTGTGTGGGACGCAGGGGGTCTGGATGGGATCCAGTGGGGTCCAGGGTGTGCTGGGCAGGCCCCACGGTCATGGCCACCCCTGCTAGATGGGGTGGCGTGGGCAAGTGCCCTGGCTGTCTGACTCAGGTGCCACCACTGTGCTTCCAGGATGGACCTGCTTTGGGGAAGGCCTCGGGTGTGTGGGGTGGGGGTGCCCCGTGTCCGTGACAGCCCAGTGGTAGCCAGGCCTGCGAACCTCCAGGTGGACAGGACTGCGGGAGGGCAGGTGAGGGGCTGCTGGGAGAATGCTCCTAGCCCCATCCTCCTCCCTGCTGGCAGCACAGGGGCCGGCTCCCTGGAGAGCCTGGCCCACGAGGGCTTGTGCCCCGACCTTCTTGCCGGGGTGGCAGCTTCCTGCTGGTGCCGGGCCCGGGACTGTGACCCCCTGGGTGGCTCCCGGCCTACCCACAGGACATCCAGTCCTTTCTGGAAACCCCCAGCACCCACTGGGCTGCTCCCCCGCTGGGCCTGGGCCAGGCTTGGTGACAGTCCTGGTTGGCAGGCCCAGGTGCAACCTGGATTTCTGTCTCTAAACGCCCTCCGAGGGCAGGCCCTCAGCCATGGGGGGGTCCTCACAGCACGCCGTTCACTTACTCACTCACACTTCTTTCCTGTCTGCTGGTGTCAGGCCCTGTCCTGGGAGGTGGGCTACTCCCCGGCACGGCCTTGTATTCTGGGAAAGAGAGAGCAATACACCAACAGTGTCGTACAATTGACGGCCGGTGTTTGGGTCTCGGTGGAGAAAGTTCTGGGAGAACTGGCACTTGGTGGGGCTGTCAGGAGAGTGGGGTCTCTGGGGTCTGGCTGGTCTTGGGTGTGTAACAAGCCGGGCCTTCCACACTCAGGACGGAAGGGCCCCAGGGCCCAGCTCCGGGGCCTGGTCAGCCTGTGTCTCTGACCATGTCCCTGCTGGCCTCTCCTCTCTGGTGGGCAGCAGGGCTGAGAACCCCCTCCAGGAGGAGCCAGTGGCTGGGGGGGTGCAGGTGTGTGAGCCCCCACTGGTGCCTGTCTACCTTCTAAATCATGGGTGGCACAGAGCCTGCTCCTAGGCTTGTGCAAGGGCCGCTGGGGTGGTCCCGGAGGCGCTTGGGAGGACCCATGTGACCTCGGCAGCCCGGCCCAAGTCCCTCACCAACATGGCCTCCAGCCGCTCCTGGCCCTGGCGTCTGGGGTGGGATTTTAGGCCGAGCCAGGGCTGCCGGGCTTGGACAGGTCCCTCGGACCTCTTCAAGCTCCTGGCTCTTCTTGGCCCAGCTTATGCTTGAGGCTCCCCAGGTAAGGGGTGGCTACCCCGTCCTGTTCTTCTGAGCATATCCAGGGCCTTCAGCAGGCTTAAAGGAGGACTTTCCCACCTACGAGAGGTGGGGCAACTCCACTGAGGGCTTTTGTGAACAGGTCCCGGACAGGGACTTCTGGACGGTTTCTGCAGTTGTCTAGGGCCAGGCTGGCTCCCAGAAGCCCCCTCCTTGGGGGGGGGGGGTCTTTGCTCACCAGAGCCAGTGGTTTGGGTCCTGGATCCACCCGGGGGCAGCCGAGTTGTCACCGTGGGGCGTGAGTGTGTCTGGTCCCCACACCTCACTCTGCCTGCCTTCCAGGGGATGCCCTGACCCCGGGTTCCAGAGGGACAGCCGGGCACGGCTATGGCCACCGCCCGTGAAGGTCTGGGCTCGAGTTCTCAAAAGGGCCGTGAACACCTCTTCTCGCTCCAAATCCACCTCCTTCAGCGTGTGGAGCTTGGGAGCCCTAGATGGGGCGACTCGAGGGAGACGTCATCCAAGGACTGCCGTCAGCAGCCCTGAGGTGAGGCCCGTAGTCTCCTGGGGCCTGTCTGGGGGTCCCCAGGGCGGTGTGTGAAGTTGGCAGAGCTACTGAGACTCTTGGGCAGGGGAGGCTGGTGTGGTGGCCATGCCAGGTGTCAGCTCTGAGGTGCTGTCTGACCACTCTTCCCAAGAGGCCCAGACCAGCCCACGGCCCAGCCCTTAGAACTGCCAGCCCCTGGGGTCAGGACCACCTCAGGGCTGCCCAGCCAGGCGGGAAACCCATAGCAAGCCTCAGGGTGGGTGGTGGTGGTTGAGGCGGCCATGTTCCCATTGACCACATCGCTGCATTTGGGGACAGCTCCGGAGGGGCTCCCGCCCTGGGTTCTCAACAGCGAGGCACATCTGATTTGGGCGTCCCACATGGACTCCGATGCCTGACGTCCACCGCTGGCCTCAGAGGTGCACTGGGAAACGACTGTTTTATTTATTTTTATTTTTTATTTTTTTGAGTTGGAGTCTCACTCTGTCGCCCAGACCGGAGTGCAGTGGCTGCTCCCGGCCACCGCAGCCTCGACCTGCTGGGCTCCGGCGATCCTTCCGCCTCAGCCTTCCGAGTGGCTGGAACCACAGGCGCGTGCTACCCGCCCGGCTGATTTTTTGATTTATGGTAGAGATGAGGTCTCGCCAAGTTGCCCAGGCGGGTCTTGAACCCGCGGGTTCAGGCCATCCACTCACCTCGGCCTCCCAGAGCACGGGATGCCAGGCTGAGCCACCGAGCCCGGCCAGAGAAACGATTGTTTTAGACGTAAACTGACGGAAGTGGAATCCTGGACGGGCCGTGGCTACGCCCATGGGCATGAGGCGGGTGGTGTAAACAGGGCGCAGTTGTGGAGGCCAGGGAGGTGTGGGGTGCACCGCATCATGGGGCCCACTGTCCAAAGGTCTCAGCCTCACCTGCCCACCGCGTGTTGGTGGGAGGACGAGGCCCACCTTCATCTCCACATGGGAGGAGGGCTCCGGCCTCTGCTGTCCCCCGCCTTGGGCTGGCACGAAGTCCCCCTGGACCCTGGCCTCGGGGAGCACCGGAGGGCACCCCAGGGCCCGCCTCTTCCTGCCCCTTCGTGAAGACGCCCCCACTGGAGAGCGAACGTCCACACAGACTCCCATCTTCGCTAGTCCTTCCACCCCCAGAGGCTGGGGATCTCTGCAGCGGGTGGGAGGCCTGGGGGTCCCAGGGCCAGGGGGGATGCCCAGAGACCCCTGTGTCTGGTGGGAGGCCTGGGGGTCCTGGTGTTGGGGGGAGGCCTGGGGGCCTTGGTGTCTGACCAAAGGCCTGGGGGTCCCTGTGTTGGGTGTGAATCCCTGGGTTCCTGCATCTGGTGGAGGTCTGGGGCCCTGGCATCGGGGGAAGCCCTGGTCCCCGCACTGGGTGGGAGGCCTGGGGGTCCTGGTGTCGGGGGCAGGCCTGGAGGTCCCTTCGTCTGGTGGGGAGGCCTGGGAGTCCTGGCGTTGGAGGGGAGGCCTGAGGGTCTCTTCGCCTGGTGGGAGGCCTGGGGTCTCTGAGTCAGGGGTGAGGCCCTGGGTCCCCGAGTCTGGTGGGAGGCCTGGGGGTCCTGGTGTCAGGTGGCAGGCCTGGGCGTCCTGGCATGGAATGATGGATTCCAAGTGACCCCGGAGCCCCTCCTGCTCTGGTCTCCCCCTCCCCCGTGGACCCAGCGTGCTCAGGGACAAAAGCTAAGAATGCCGGGGCCGGGGCCTATGTTGGCCTCTGGCTGGGCTCCAGGAATCCCACAGGCATGTCGGGGCTGGCTGGTGGCCAGGACGCGTTTGGTGGGTGTGCAGGCGTGGGGGAGGGGGAGCTCACAGGAGCTTCAGGCCCCGCCCATGGGCGAGGCCACTCCTCAGCGCCAGTCTGGCCCCTGTAGGAGGCCCGCTGGGTGTCCCCGTGCTGGTGTTGGGGAGGCCGGTTGCAGCCCGACCAGGGAGAGGACACCCAGCTCCGAGCAAGAAGGGCGACTGCATCTGATACCTACATGGCGCCTGTGCTCCCTGGGCGAGGAATGCGTCTGTCCCCCTGGGCCGGCGTCCCTCCGGTCTTGCCACATCCCGGAGGGGCTGGCGAAAGCTTGCTGTGGGAAACTCCCTTCAGAAGCCTCGGGGTAGGGTGGGCGTTGCCCTGTTTGGCCGACATGGACACTGACCCCAGGCATGTTCGATCTTCGGAAGTCTGGGTCTGGGCGGGGACTATTTGTCCCTGACCCTCGTGTGTCCTGCCTGGGAAGGATCTGCGTGGCCCCTGGGCGCCCACGGGGGTGGAGCTGGGCCTTCCCGGGGCCCATGTGGGGCAGACAGGTGCTGACCTTGGGCCTGTGGTCATGCTTGGTCTGGAGCTGAGGGGACTCTGGTGGAGGCATCTGTCCCTCCTGGGCCCTGAGGGTGCTGTCCGTCTGGTGACCAAGAGATACTGTCTGCTCAGCCAAGGGGCTGTGGCCCCGGGGCTCTGGTGGCTGCGGGATGATGACCTGCAGACCCATACTCACTGGGTGGGCACCACGAGCCCCCCTAGAAGGGTGTCCTCTCTCTGGGTGTCCGGCCCAGCTCAGTGTCGTCTGGTTGACCCTGAAGGTGCTGGGTGCCGTCTCGGGAAGACACCCTGGGCTGACCTCCAGGGCAGGGGCAGGACTGGAAACACTGTCCGAGGGTACCTGGCCACACTCCCCTCTGTTTGACAGACGGGGAAACCTAGGCTGCCCACAGCTGTGACAAAAGGCGCTCGGTAGGGCTCGTCTGTGGGCAGGGCAGGCTGTCCCGGCTGACGAGGCCTCCAAGGTGTGGTCCTGGGACCCCCGCCTGCGAGCTCCTCTCTTGCACTCTGTAGCCCCACAGCAGCTGCTTTCTCTCCCTGCACCAACAGTCAGGGCTTAGGACCCTCGGACCAGGACCCCAGTGGCAGGACCCTCAGAGACCGCCCACCTCCCCCTCCCTTCGGGCTGTGGCTTCAAGACAGGGCCAGGGTGCAGAGTCCATGCTGGGGAGCCATGGGGAGGGGCCAACCACGTTCTGGGCAATGGGGGGTCCCAGGGCCAGGACTCCTTCCGCCTCGTCAGGTGACTGTGTGGCCCGGTCGTTAGAATTCAGACTTGAGTCAGTGGCTTTGTCGCTGACCCAGGTTGCTGCTTCCCTTCCTGGGCTCCAGTGTGCTCCACCTGGGACGGGTGCAGGACACCCGTTCCCCTGTGTGGGAGGGCCGAGGACAGAGGGCCGTGGAGACCCTTCACGGCAGGGCTTGGGCGGGGCCTGGACCTGGATGCTTCTGTGCTGGGTGCGGGAGGGGCAGGATGTTCTCGCCTCCTCCTCCAAGAGCCCCGGAAGGCCCTCATCGGGGCTTGGAGGTGGGGTCCACTCCAGGAAGCAGCAGTGTCGCCTGCGGCCCACGTTCACGGGAAGACGCCAGAGACGACAGGAGGATGTGCCGGCACCCAGCACCCGCACCTAGCACTCGCCTCGAGTAACCACCCCAAAGTGGAATCCACGTGCAGCCATGCAATAAAAATGTGCAACTTGAGTAAGAGGCCTCCGAGGAGATTAGGAGTCAGGCAACTGAGGTCAGATTCTGGGCCTCCCGAGCAGACTACGAGGAGGACAGGGATTCGCTCTCCCAGTGGGGCCCGCGCCGGCACCAAAGGTGCGCTCCTCAGAGGGCCTGGGAAAGACTGGCCTCCTCCCCGTTCACTTGCCCCTAGCTCATTCCTTTGTCCCCCAAGCAGGCATTTCTCATGCCCCCACCCCGGGGGGCGGAGTGTCTGTTCTTCTGGAAGCTTCTCCAAGTCCTCCTGGGGCTTCCTGAGTGTCCCTGTCCTGGCCAGGCGTGGTCCCCGCATTCCTGGGGCAGCAGGCAGCCCTGCCGGGCTATTTCGGGCTGACCACGGGCTCGCCTTCCTGTGGACGGGGACTTCTCATCAGATGCAGGGAGAAGGGGTGATGCCACCCCCAAATTACAGGTCCCTGCTGGGTGGGGCTGGGCGGGACAGAGGCGTGACGAGCACCCTTGGAAACCCCAGGCCTGTCACCTGCCTGCTGGGCCCTGAGTTCCTCCAAGATCCCCGAGACCTGGTGGCCACGTAGGCTACAGTGAAAAATCTGAGAGTCAGATTCTCCAGGTGACCGTTTGTTCATTTCTTTGGGAGGGGGCAGCTGGGTGTGGCTGATCCCCAGAAAATGCTGGAATTAGCTGTGTCACTCCCAGGGAGGCCCCAGCCCACCCGGCAGGCCACCCTCCGCCACCGCCGGGAGGGAGGGGGTTAAGCGTGTCTCTGGGAGGAGTAGGGGGTAGGGCGCAGGCCCTACCCTAGCCTGGGTAATCCAAGCCCTTAATGGGCCCTGCAGCCCCCGAGTGACCCTGTAAACCCATCAGACCCGGCCCTGCCCCCAGGGCTGAGCAGAGGAGCCAGCCAGAGGGAGACCTCAGTCAGCTCTCCACGGGCACTCGGGGCCAGCTGAAGACCAGGACGATGCGAGGTGTCCCTTAGCTTCTTCCCAAGACAGGTGACAGAGGAGGGGGAGGAGGGGAGAGGTGGGGTCGAGAAAATGAGAGAAGGAGACAGAGAGAGGGAGAGAGACAGAGGAAGGAGGGAGACAGAGAGACAGAGAGGGGAAGAAAGAGAGAGAGGGCTTGGGAGAGACAGCGGCGGAGGCTGACGCAGGAGAGCAGAGGCCTCTCCGAGCCTGCTGGACACAGGGCCTTGTGGTCTCCGGAGCCTCTGAGACCAGCCGGACCCACGCGGGCAGGGAGAGGACTGAAGACGAGGTGCAGGACCCAGTGCGCTCACTTGTTCTTTCAGCAAATACCGCTGAGCCGCTCTTCTGGGTCTCCCACCCTTGGGGGGTTGCAGCGCAGGCTGGCACCTGTCCTGGCAATGCTCTCTGAGTGCTAAGTGGGGAGGGGAGGGAGGAAACCTAGTTGGCAGATGCCCCTGGACAGGAGCCAGGCCGTGTGGGTGCCACTCCTGTGCGGCTCTGTGGGAGGGGACAAGGGTGGCCCTGAGGTGGGCCCGAGGCAGGGCTTAGCAGGGAGGGGAGGGGGACCTCACGGGAACTCTGGTGTCAGACCTCGGAACTGGCAGAGGTGCTTCGGGGAGACTTGGGTCTAGTGGGAGGGGGGAGGCTTCTGTCGTTTTTTTTTTTTTTTTTTAGTTGGAGTCTCACTCGGTAGCCCAGACTGGAGTGCAGTGGCCGCTCCCGGGCACCGCAGCCTCGACCTGCTGGGCTCCAGCGATCCTTCCGCCTCAGCCTTCCGAGTTGCTGGAACTACAGGCGCGCACCCGGCTAGTTTCTTATTTGTTGTAGAGACGAGGTCTTGCCAAGTTGCCCGGCGGGTCTCGAACCTGCCGGCTCAGGCAATCCACTGTCTCGGCCTCCCAAAGTTCTGGGAGATGACAGGCTGAGCCACCGGGCCCGGCCCAGTTTTTCCTTTCCTCTTATTTTTCATTTTCCTTGGAATTTTTGTTGTTGCTGTCCAGGCTGGAGGGCACCGCAGCCTCCAACTCCGGTGCTCAGGGCGTCCTCCCACCCCAGCCTCCCGAGGAGCTAAGCCTCAGCCTCCCCAACCCTCCAGCGAAGGCACCGCCAGATTGGGGTTCCTTAGCCTCAGCCACTGTCAGGCAAGCACCCCCCGACTGTGTCTTTCCTGGTCTCCCCCTGTTGCTTGCTGCTCACGCAACCGTTTCCTTTAAATCCACTCACTTTTTCCTTCCCTCTCTCTCTTTTTTTAGTAAGACTAATTTTAATTGCATTTTCCCTCTGAGTATAAAATTAGGTCACTTTGAAAAAAACTTTAATTAAAAAGAAAAACAATATATTCAACGCAAAGACAGTATCGCTTGCCGTAAATAACATAAATGTGCATGTTAGTCCAAAGAACATACACACACCACACCAACAATGGCCTGAATTCTCGCTTGACGCTCTCGGTCACGGGGCCCACGGGACGAGGGTGTCAGAGGGGCTGGTTAGTGCCCAGTGGGGATGCTCTCCTTGAACAAATCACGGGAAGAGAGGCCTGGAAAAGGAAGGTTTTTCTCACTGCTGCCCTGTCCTTGTACCTCCCCAAATCATCTGAAACCCCGCGGTGTCCCTCCCCAATTCTGCAACGTGCTCGGGCACCAGAGAACTGCTCTGATCAAAGGCCAAAGCCTGAGCTCATCGCATACAAAGTCAAGATTGTCTGGGAACGAAAGGGGAACCTGAGGTGGGACGGGCTCCCGGGGGCCAGCGCCACCGGGTCTCACTGAGACCCGTGCCAGTCCCCCTCTCTGCCCTGCCACCCCGGCAGAGGGTGGACCCTGACCACAGGCTGACCCTGCTGGGGCTACAGAACGGCAGCTGTGACAATTGGGGGCCCACGACTCCACGTGGGTGTTCGGCAGAACACCCACGAGAAGGGGTCTCCTCTGCCGAGACTGGAGGTGAGGCCGATTGGCTCTAGATCAATAATAGACTGATTGAGTCTGGATCAACAGCTGGAGGTCCCCCGGCCCCCCAGCGAGGGATGCAAGCCATGAAGCCAGTGCTGCTCTTTGGGGTAAAGGGTGTGTCCCTGACCCGAGGGAGCTTCAACCATTTGAGCCTGGGAGCAACACTGCTCCCCAGAGACCTGAGGCGTGCCGGGCAGGGAGGCAGAGCCCTGGAGAGCACACGGCAGGGAGGCAAAGACCTGGGGAGGGCGTGGTAGGGAGGACAGAAACCCAGGCAGCACAGCAGGAGGCGGGGATGGTGGAGGGAGTGGGTGGCGAGTGTTTCTTCCCAGAAGGGTTGCTACCCGCATGTGGCAGAAGCCGTCTCTGGGGACCCGGAAGGTGCAAGTGTGATGTAAAGCTTGGGGGCGTTGGCAGCTTCGGGGCTTCAGGACGGGCTTGGAACTACTGATCCTCACGCCCCCACCGCTCTCTTGGCTCCAGTTTTCTTACCTGGAAAATGAGAGAGGTCTTGGTGGTGCCGTCCAACCGAGATGAAAGCCAAGCCACGTACTCAGCTTCCTAGTAGACATATTAAAAGAGGAAAAAGAAACAGGTCAGCTTAATTTAGTGATATATTTACTTGGCCAATGCAGCCAAAAGGTTGTCATTTCAACCTGTGATCAATAAAAAATTATTAATGAGATATTTTCATTCTTTTTAAAATACAAAGTCTTGGAAATCAGGTGTGTTTAACACTTACAGAACATTTCCAGTCGCAGAGTACATTTTCATGGGAAATACTTTATCTGTATTTAGATTTAATAAAATTTATAGTTGAAAAGCAGATCACTTAGCCGGGTTGCTCGAATCATACCTGAAAGTTTTCTCATTGATTAGAATGCCAGTAAATCATTTGTACTTAATATTCACATTCCCAATGATAAAATGGCCTCGGTTGCAGATTTTTCTACTTGCTAATTTTTGAGTATATTTTCATATGATTGGAGGACATTGATTGGAATTTTTCCTTTTTGTCACTTATTCATTTCTTTGGCCCGTGTCTCCTGTAATGTTTGTCTTTTTCTTTATTTATAGCAGCTATTTATATTTCAGGGCTATTAACCCTTTGCCTGTGACATAATCTGAAAATGTTTTCATTGATTTAATTTCCCATTGTTTTTGCAAAGCAAACATTATTTTTAAAGGTAGAAAATATAGAAAACGTCATTCATGTTTTCTTCCACACATATGTGGTTCGTTTATTTGTTTATTTTAAATGGTTTCAATTTAGAAACAGTTTCGGATTCCCAGGATGTCGCAAAGATGATGGAGGGCGGTCCCCGTGGCTTCCGCCATCTCCCCCGGGTGGCCTCTTGCATGACTGCAGTGCTGCATTGGAGGAGAAGCTTGCCACCGGGACACGGTGTGGTTCGACGTCATGCTACCACCGTGGACTCTGGACCAAGAACCAGCCTCCACCACAGGGTCCTTCCTTAGTGTGGTTTCCTTCTGTTCTCCATCTATCTCTTCGGCCCGTTGGTGGGGTATTTCGGGGACAGCGTCTAAGAAATTAATCCAGGGTCATTTTTTTGTCCTATGATCACTTTCTCATCTTAATAACACACTTGTTTCATTTATTTTTTTAAAAACAGCTTTATTGAGGTGAAGCTGTCAAATGACAGTGCATATCTAAGGACTATGACTGGGTAAGTTTTGACATGGGCATGCACCCATAAGCCCAGCAAGGCAGTGACGTGTCTGTCCCTCAAGCCCCCGGTGATATTTGGCCCCCACCTCCTTCCCACCTGCTCTGCCTGTCGCCCCAGGCCAGTGGGCCTGCTTCTTTCATTTTCTGCAGCTGGAGCCGCCTTCCTCTTCAGCCCCAGGGATCCACGGCCCGACCTTTCATTGCTGGGGACAGTCCACGCGAGGCTGCACCAGTGCTCCTCATCCACCCTCCCGGACATGTGGGTGGGCTCCAGCTCCGGCTGCTGAAGTAAAGTCTGATGAATACTTGTGTACAGGTCGTTGCGTGCATATACAAAGGCCTGTTCACGAATACTCATGGCGGCTACATTTTCACATTCACACTGAACATTAAATGCAAACTGATTGACGTGAACTAAGATGAAAAGTGTGCCAGTTCCTCATAAGCTCCTGTCACGCTCACAGCTCCGTAGCCACACGTGGGCTGAGGCTGTCTTGCTGGGGTTCTCTGAGGAACCCCTGCAGAGATGCCAGGTACTAATGCCTGTGCCCCAGGCAGCACCCAGTGGGTGCCTAGGAGGTGGGCATGAGTTCCCTCCTGTACCTGGAGCCACTGGAGAGTGCCGAGGGATGAGAGGTGTCCAGATCGCACTCAAGGGGAATCTGTTTAAGTCCTTCCGTCCGTCCACCCATCCACCCAACGTCCATCATCCATCCACCATCCACCCGTTCATTCAGCCATCCGTCCGTCCACCCACTCAGCCATCCACCCGTCCATCCATCCGTCCACGATCCGTCACCTATCCACCATTCACCCATCAATCCCTTACTCATCCATCCATCTAGCCATCCACCCACCTACCCTTCAACCAATCACCCACTCATCTCTCCATCCAGCCGTCCATTTTTCCACTCATCCACC
>NW_007232145.1:199621-207828 GCF_000164805.1 Carlito syrichta | reverse complement strand
CCCATCCATCTGCCCATCCAGCCAGCCAGCCAACCAGCCACCCATTCATCCTTTTATTCATTCATTCGCCCAGACATCTACCCACTCACACATCTACCATCCTACCCACCTACCGTCCACCCACCCACGTATCCGTCCATCTGTCCCCATCCACCATCCACCCATCCACCATCCACCTGTCATTCTTCCATCCATCCATCCCGTTCACCAAGCACCAACCCCACTCACCCACCTACCAGTCCACCTACCCACTATGTGTCCATCCACACACCCATCTAGCCCCCATCCATACCCCACCTATCCTCCACTCACCCATCCACTGTCCACCCATCCCTCCGCCCTCCATCTGCTCGTCCACCCACCATCCACTCACCTATCCCTCCGTCTCCTCACTGACGCACCCTTCTGCCTCCCTACCCAAGCGCCGTCTGCCTAGCCACTCCCACATCCACCCTCCGCCTGCGTCCTGTGCCTACTGCTCATCTTGCCATCCTCCCACTCACCCATCTACCAAGCTACCCGTCTGTTCATCAGCTGTCGTTACCTCCTCTGTGTCACGTGTGGCTCTGGGTGGGGGGATGTAGCAGTGACAAAAACATAGCCCCACCCTTATGAAGCAGAAACTCTGGTCCTATAAGGCGTAGGAAAAGTAGAGGGCGGAGATCCGGGCACTCTGCAGTCTTTTGCCCCTCAGCCGCTCCTCTGGGGGGTGGCTGAGCGGCTGTAGGGTCCCCACAGAAGAGATGCCTCAGGGAGTGTGGGAGCAGATCAACAGGCCGCCTCTAGCACCTTTTCGTCTCATGCTCTATTGGAGTTTCCAGGTAGTAGAAGGCCCACACCCACGTGCCCAGGGGCTCTGTCCAGCTGGGGCACTGGCCGGGAGGGTGCTCTGCTGGTCAGGTCTCAGAAACCCTGTCTAGGGAGTGAAGAGCTCACGCCCGTGTCCGGGAACCTTGGGTCTCTGTCCAGCGAGGCACTGGCAGGGAGGGTACTCTGCCGGACAGTTCTCACAGGTCCTGCTGGGGGCATCTCTGAGCACCAGGTGTTATTCCACAGAGCTCTGGGCCTTTAGCAGGTGCCAGGCTGGGGGCCACACTTACTGAGCACCTGCTGTGTGCCCAGCAGCCGCTGGGCCTGCACACAGGTTGAACTCCCTGAAGTGTCTGTGAGAGACACTCCCCTGCGTAGCCAGGAAAGGAGCTGGGAGGGGGCCATGCAGCTGGGGAGGCCGGGTCTACACCAGACATTCTGTCTCCCATGGGTGTTTCCCAACCTGCCCAGGGGCTGGCTGGTGGCTGAGGGCCTGGGTCGGACCCCTGCCAGTGTCCCCAGGCCTTCATTCGGAAGCTGGCTTGGAACGACGGGAGGCCAAGCGGCCACCCTGAGTGTGACTCTGTCTCAGTAGCCCTCTGGCCTGGCCCGAAGAGCATCTCAATTTCCTTCTGGCCTCCACAGGAATTACCTAATGGATACAAAATAACCAAGTCTAGGGTTCAAGTATCAGCCACTGGGATGGCCAATGTCTAAAACCAGGGGCCTCTCGAGGCCTGGACGGGAAGAGCCCCCCTTCCTCCTTGTGGCTGTATGTGGGGTGGAGGGGGTGAGGTGGGGGACGGAAAGCGCACCGGACATGGCGTTGGAAGGCCCCGGGTGCAAAGCAGACCCCCAGCCCTGAGCAGGTCCGTTCAACTCAGGGCAAACCCACGGCTTTTTCTCTAAAAAGGGACCAATGGGGCCTCACCAGGGATCACCGAGAGGGTTCAGTGAGGTGCCTTGAGTGGGAGCGGAGGCCTCGGCAGAAGGTGGAGGCCACTGGCATTTTCTCTCTCTTTTCCCGCTTTCTTCCTCCTCATCAGTGCGGTGCTGTGATGGATTCCTCACGTGGGGGTGACACGACCAGTCCCAGCCTGGTCATGGGTGACATGTCGCACGGGCCATGCTTTGGGGTCTCAGGGGCCCACATGTTGACTCACCTGGTGGTGACACGACCAGCCCCGTCCTGGTCACGGGTGACACGTCACACGGGCCGCGCTCTAGGGTCTCAGGTGCCCAGGTGTTTCCGAACTGGCTGTGAGGTAGACAGCAGCTACAAGTCGAGCCAGGCCTCCCTCTACTCGGCCTGCCACACACGGCAGGTGGGTGTGCTGGAGTCTCGTCTAGGGTAGGCCGTTTCCACGTGTGACTCTGCGACGGAGAGCGTGGTGTCCCCAAACCCACAGATGGCAGCCCTGACCCCTGGCGGGACTGTATTTGAAGATGGGCCTCTCAGGAGGCAGCAAGGCAGATGAGGCTGCCGGGTGGCCCTCGCTCGGCAAGGCCGGTGCCCCAGTTCGGAGGGAGGAGACCCGGCCCCTTTCGCCCTGGGCCTGCTCCGGGGGAGGGCTGTGAGGCCTTGGAAGAAGGCAGCCCTCCCCACGCCGGGGGGAAGGGCCGCCCAGAACCAGCGCCGGGGGGTCCTCGGCCCTGGACCTCTGGATCCACAGCTGTGCGAAATGGGTGGGCATTCTTCAAGCCCCCGGCTTGTGGCATTTGCCGCCACGGCTACAGCCCCCGAGGACTCTCCACCTCCCACACAACGAGGACCCCTCACGTCACGACGGGGAGGAGGAGGGGAAAGAGGCTGGGGCCAGGGCCGGCGGGGCGCTCTGGGCGCTCGACGCTGTGGCCTTGGCAAGTCTGTTTCACGACCTGGGCCTCCGCGTTCCCCCGTGAGACGGAGACCTTGGACGGGAGGGTCTCTGTGTCTCTTCCACGCTGGCCACTCTCTGTCTGCCTGGGTCTGGGTCTCCGTGGGGTGCAGGGGGTTTGCTGAGGGCGGCAGAGCATGGAGAGATGCCAGGCAGGTCCCAGCCAGACAGGCTCCGGATCCCACAGCAGAGACGGCTGCCCTCCTAGCCTCAGCCCCCGAGGTCCCGTGGACCGCCTCCCCCCATCCTATTTCTGGGAGACCCTAAACTGAGTCAGGCCTGAGGGAGAGGGCTTTGTGGAAGGCACTGGGGAGCAGGAGCCCTAGGGCAGGGACCATCCTGGCCCTGATGCCGAGGCCCCCTAGGCCTTTGCGGGAGGGGATGGCCTTCCCAGCCTCGTGGGTTTTCATGGCCGTCCTGGATGGCGCGGGGCCTCTCAGACCTTCATGGTCCCTCTAGGTGGTGCCAGAGCCACTGCCTGGTGGGACGCAGCACCGTCCCCCCAGTCTCAGTGCGGGACCCTGTGCAGCCACACCCCACGTGGGCCCTGCCGAGAGGGTGGCCACACCTCGAGGGCAGTCCTGCTCCGGCAGGTGAAGGAGCACTCGAGACCCCGGGGAGGCCGGGCTCGGTGGCTCAGCCTGTAATCCCGTGCTTTGGGAGACCGAGGTGAGTGAAATGCCCGAGCCCGTGGGTTTGAGACCTGCCTGGGAAACTTGGCCAGACGTCATCTCCACAATAAATCAAAAACATTAGCCGGGCGTGGTAGCGCGTGCCTGTAGTTCCAGCCACTTGGAAGGCTGAGGCGGAAGGATGGCCGGAGCCCAGCAGGTCGAGGCTGCGGTGGCCGGGAGCGGCCGCTGCACTCCAGTCTGGGTGACTGAGTGAGACGCCAACTCAAAAAAATAAAAAAGACCCCGGGGAAAGGCCGGCGAGGCCCCACCCGGCCACCTCCTACACACGGGGCCCTGGGGAGGACAGCTAGCCAGTCCCTGAGGGCAGTAGGACGTGGAGCTGGGAGCCTGGCCCGGCCCCACCGTCCCGGCCAGCACAGGGCCTTGGGAATCGGTCTTGAGAACGAGGTCGTGGGAGCCACACGCCCTGGCGAGTCCTGGCGCTCCATGTGCCCAGGGCGGCTCTGGACACTGTCCCTTCAGGGCCGGCTTCACTGCCCATTTCCGTCCCTTTCTCAGGGCCCCCGATGAGCCGGCTGGCCCGGCCGCCCCGGCCCCTTTGCCTCGCTGGCCCATGCCCACGCCCGTTCCTTCCTGTGTGGGCGGAAGCAGCTGCGGCCGGGCGTTCAGCAGAGGTGCTTGGACCTGACAGTGATGGATGGCTGGGCCCTGGGCCACTGCGGGTGCCGGCGAGCCCACGGCGCTCGGGCCCTGGGGAAGCTGACCCGGCCTGGCTGGAGGAGGGAGATCCAGGGGCGGCAGCGGGGCAGGTGGACACCTCTGCCGGATCCGGCATTTCCGGGGTTATTTTGGTGGGTGCCTGGTGCGGCTGTGCCCTCACCCCACGTCTCGCTGCGCCTGCTAACGCCCAGGTCCCTGCCCCCGCCTTGGCGTGGGCCAATGGCCGGGTATCCCGGATCAAAGAAAGATCCCAAAGCAGAAGACAGCCACCAGTTCATGCATGCAGCGCCTGTGGGGGCTGGGGTTTTCCTCCTCAGCCCGTGTCCTCGCCGGTAGCTGTTCTAGGTCAAGGCTGCCTGGGGCACCCAGAGGGGAGCCGTGTGTGATGTTAAATTCGCCGGCCCTGCAGTAAAAAGTGTAAAAAAATGAAAACAGGCAAAAGGTAATCGCGATAGTACACTTTAGCCCATGATCAAAATGCTGTTGTTTCAACATGTGATCGTTGGAAATTGTTGGTGGGATACTTTACTGAGCCAGCATGGTCTCTCCTACCCTCTGGACTCGTCCCCTGGGACCTGTCTCCTCTGGGGCTTGGTGACCCCCAGCTTGCGTGGCTCTGGCTTCCCTGGGGGCCTCTGTGCCTCCGCCCACCTGGCTCCCTAGGAGGGGGCTGTGGAGGCGGGTCAGCGGGAGGGCTGGGTGGGGAGGGACGCACAGTGTGTGCCGTGGGCGGGCGTCCCATGCTGGAGTCCTGGAGGCCAGGCGGGGCGGATCTGGCCTTGGAGCCTGTCGGGCCCACGAGCCCTGTGGCCTGGGCCAGGGGGTGCCCTGGGGGCTGCAGTGAGGCCTGATCTTCCGCCACTCCCAGGTGGAGTTCCCAGGTGGGGCAGGCCACAGGGCGTCCTCGCCCTGGGGCCACGGCACCTGGGTTGGTGGCTCCTGGTAACAAATGAGGGGCCGTCTTGGGAGGCAGGAGGTCACCCCAAGGCAGCGGGTCCGGTGGTCAGGACGAAACCTGGCTCTGCCCTTGGGGCGCTGCCGCCTGCCTCTTTCCTTCTGGCTCCCAGGCAGCTGGGGCGTGGTCTCCGAGTGGACGGGCACGAGGGCTTCCTGAGCCTCCGCTCTGTTGGGGCCCTGCCTTCCCATGGCTGCTCCAGAGCTAGCGGCCCAGGACAACCTGGCGGCTTCCCTTGTGTCGGGGTCTTGCTGCCCAGCACTCTGGTCCTTTCCCTGTGATCACGCCAGCGGGCAGCCCACCTGGAGCCCTTCGTCTGACCCTCAAAGTATTTGACACCAGGGGCCCCTCAACTAAGGCCCGAGGGAGACGGGTTGGTGGAAGGAGCTGGGAAGCGGGAGCCCTAGGGCGGGACCATCCCGGCCCTGACCCCAAGGCCACCCAGGCCCACAGGGCAGCAGATGGCCTCAGCCTCATGAGATCCCGACAGCCTCAGAGGCAGCTTGGCCATTTAGTAGGAGGGAAACGGAGTCACTGCGTTGTTCCAGCTCTTCTCAAACCATGGGGACCACCCAGCAAGCCCCGTTCCCTTCCCCTCAGACCCCAGATGTTGGGGTGCAGCCAGAGGAGCATGGCCGGGCCCCCGGAGGGCCGGGTGGAGAGGCTGGGCCTGGCGAGTGGTGGATGTGCCCCTCTGTGCTGCCTCTGAGCTGCGGGTCGCGGCTGCTGCTCCACGCAGGACTGTGTCTGGCCGGCTGCTCACTCACCCGCCGAATTCCAGCCGGGTTCACGGGAGTCTTGTCAGTAGCTTCTAGTGTCTTCTTTTTCTAGGCAAGGACGTTCGGCTCTTTGGGCCGTAGTGGCGCAGTGACTGAGCCTCGGCGCTGCCGAGATTGGGCCTGTCTGGCTCCAGGACCACGCTTACCACGAATGTATGCTGTCACCGCGGAGGGGTATCTTGTTTAGGAATGACCGAGCCGGAGGGGAGGGTATGAGGTCAGTTCCAGGGCGAACAGCAGAAAGGATGGCGCAGAATGCCACCGCTCGAGGGGCAAGGCAGCGGCACTTGCTGACGATGGTGGCCCCTTCCTCATTCTCCGTCTCAACCAAACCGCCACCCGGCCTCCTGCATCAGAGTTTAGACAGTGATGGAAGAGGAACGCATGGGCCACGACCCCGTGCCTGTGCATTCCTGCCTGGACCCCGAGAGGCGAGCGGGCCGAGCGGCCTTCGAGGGAGCTGCAGGGACAAGCCCGTTCCCGCTTGCCCGCCCGTGACCGCTCGGGTGACCTGGATGTGTCCCGGGCTCACCACGCCTGTCAGCCAGGCCCCCGGCGCAGCGGGTCCTGACAGCCTCCTGCTGTTCCAGGTCTCATCCGCCACGATGGGAGTGAGACGTGTCTCCTGTGCGACGGGGACGGGAAATGACGGTGTGTGCAGAAAACCATAGGTTGCACAGATGACATGTCACTGGCGACGGGGCACGTTTTGTCAGCCCGCGAGGCCGGCAGTCTGTGGCCCGGGCTTCCCGCCCGGCGGGGCACACGGTGCCCACGGCTCCCCTGCGGCATGCGGGATCTCGAGCTCTGCCTGGAGCTTGTTTTCCTAACACGTGATGGACATTTGTCCCCCCCCCCCCCCCCCCCCCAGCACACCTTCACCGGGGCCTTCTTCCGGAAGGTGGAGGCCGCCTCATTTCCAGATCTGTGGATTCCTCAGGCTGCTGGACTCCTCGGGGAGTGCGTTTGACTCATCGCCGACCTGGGCTCAGACGGCCACTCCTCCCTGTCGAGGCTGGGGGCCCAGCCCCGGGGGGCCGCAGCCCGAGGTGATGGAGACGCGAATCCCGATCCTATCCGAGGCGCACTAACACGACTTTAGCCGTGAGGTCCTGGGCTCAGCCTTTCGAGACGGACCAGGTTCACTCCTACAGTCTCCAGAAGTGGCCCCACGGTCCCAGGAAACGCTGAAGAGACATGCAGGGCTGGTGGAGGGCTGGAAGGAGCTTTCCTAGACCCTAAGCCCGGCCCACAGCCTCTGTCCCCGGTGCCTGTCAGCCCAGCTCCCCCCCAGTTTTCATTCGGAAAAGTGGGCGTGAGCCAGGGGCGCCTGCGTGTTGGGGGAGGGGAGACTTGGAAATCCAGTTCCATGGAAAGATGCGGGGGGAGAACATTGGGAATTGGGCCACCCGGACCTTCCGAAGGGTGGTGCTGGGGCTGAGAGTCTCTGCATGGAGCTGTTGGCCTGACCACCAGGACCCACGAGCAGAGAGAATTTTCGAGACGCTACTGTCCAGGAAGGCCGGAGAGCCCCCATGTGCCTCCCCCACAGCATGGTCTTGCACCCGGGACAGGGGAGAGGGCCCCTCTGCCCGCTCCAGGCGAGGCTGCGGGCTTGGAGGGTGTGGTGCCCAGTCCTGCAGGGAAGACCCGCCGTTTCCCAGGGAATGCAGGCCTGTCTTTCCTCCACGCTGCAGAGCTGCGTGCAACACGGACCCTCCGAGGAGGGCTGAGCGAACTTGCCACGCGTGGACATTCTCTGGGGCCCACGCCGTGGCTGTGTGGGTGATTTGAGGCGGCGGGGGCCTCCCCCGGCCCAGGCTCTTCCACCGGCGCTGGCCTGCGCCGGAGGCAGGTGTCGTTTGGAAAACATGTGACCCGGCAACTTGAGACCGGGCTGGCGTTGAGCTCCGTGCCCCGGCAGGGCGGCCTCCTGCCTTCCTGGGGGCATTTGTCCAGGGATTAGACGCCCAGAGAGGGATGCCGGGGCCTCCCGTGGGCCCTGGAGGGTCTGCTGAGCAGGGCCCAGCCCGTCCCTCGGCTGCTGGTTCAGGCCGTCACCTGCAGGTGTCCCCAGCATGAGCCCCCGGGGGGCCAGGTGCAGGGCCACAGGGCGGCTGCCGGCCCCTGGCCAGGTTCCTGGGTGGCGGGAGGGAAGGGCACGGGGTCCCGAGGTCCAGAGCCCCTTTGGGTCACCCGCCTGGGAGATGGGACGCCGACGCGCCCAGAACCACCCACACCTTGCTGGGGCTTGAGGCTCTGGGCCCGACCTGCCCTCGGTCTTGGGATTCTGCCCGCCCCACGCATGTCCAGGCCCGCGGACCGCCTCGAAGGTGCCGGAGCCGCGGCCCCAGCTGCCCTGTGGCTGACCCAGGTGTTGTTGGCAGCCCCTGGGTCACCGCAGAGTGGGTGATTGATGCCCCCAGGACTG
>NW_007232145.1:183255-199601 GCF_000164805.1 Carlito syrichta | reverse complement strand
CCCCCACCAGCTCCCTCCCTCAGTGGGGTCATGCCCAGCAGAGCTGCAGAGGCTGGCAGCATGCCCACAGAGGGTGTCAGCAAGGACTCTTCTGCTCCCAGTGACAGGAACGTCACAGATGGATTTCCGCCAAGTGTTACTGGCTCGTACCACAAAGCACAGGATGTTGGCTTCAGGTACTGCTGAATCCAGGTGCTTTGGCAGTGCGGCCAGGGCACAGTCTCTCTTGTCTTGGCCGTGCCTTTCTCTGCGAGGATTCCATCCCACGCAGGCCCCCAGGCTCTGCCCGTAAGAGGGTCTGAGTGACTTGGCCCAGTCCCAGCCTGACTCTGCAACGACCCCTGGCATGCGGTCAGCCCTGGGTGGTGGGTGGGCACCCGAGAGTGGAGGTCCCCGGACTTCATTAACTGACAGTGGGGACTTTCTCCAAGGAAAATCAGAGCGTGCTCGCCCAAATCAGAGGTGGGAGCTTGGTCAGCACACGCCGGAGGGCTGAGCACTGCTGCTTGCTTAACGCTCGTGACGGGAAGCTCATCCCGTGCAGGGAACTTATCTCACGCTGGACCCTCCTTCCTGGACGGGGCTCTTGGCGCCGGTCGGGGCCCGAGGCCCCTTGCCAAAGCCAGCTCTGCCTCACCTGAAGGCTGGCGAGCCCTGTGTCGCAGTCGGCCGGGGGGCGGACAGACTCGCTCCCTGTGCAAAACCTGGGCTCCGTGCAGCCCCCGCCTGCAGAAGTCGTGCTCCCTGCTTCGGGGGTGCTGAGGGTGGGCACAAGAAGACCCCGCAGAGGCGCGAGGGCTGGGGTGTGGGCCGGGGTGGTCAGAGGAGTGCCAGGAAGTGAAGGAGGAGGGTGGGCTTGCGCGTGACAAGGAGAACCTAGCCTCCCGGGCTGGCCTAGGTGCCTGGGCCCCTGCAGAGCGCGGCTTCCGGGTGCCCTGCGGGGCCCACGGCCCCCCGCGGCCCCCACCCGCCCACACCTGCCTGCGGACGGCTGCCCGGCCGGCCACTGCCCCTCGGTCCTCCAGCCTCCTCGGGCCTCCTGCCCGGTCCCAACGGCTTCCCACCGCCCATCTCACAACCCTGGCCCTGCTCCAGGTCCAGACCCCGCTCGCCTGGCCCCAGCCCCCCGGATTCCCCCGCCTCCAGCCTCCGGGCACAGCCCCCGGTCTCTGGCTCTGGCCCGCAAGTCCACGTCAGCCTCAGTGTCCTCCTTCCAGCCCGGCGGCCCTGGACCCTGGCCCTGGCCCAGTCCCCACCTGCCCCCGCCCCACTGCTGTGTCCCGGCCTGTGCCCTTCTCAATTCTGTGGCCCTCTCTGGGTCCCGGGCCAGGCCTTTCTCTGCTGAGGGCCACGGGACCTGCAAGACTGCCCAGTCTGAGGGAGCGGGCGCCGGCCTCCCTGGAAGCCCCCATGGGCACTCCGGTACAGGCCAGAGATGTGTCTGGCAGCCGCTGGGGATGGGGCCCAGGCTGTCCAGCCCAGCTGCCCCTTTGTGGGAGGCCTCCCCGCCACCCCAAGCGAGGTTGGCATTCTCACAAGATGCCCTGGCTAATCAGAGGCTAGAGGGAGATTTCCACTGTGGCCTCGAAGCTGCTTCTGAGCGGCCCGGCCACCACCTTCTCCTCTTCGTTGACCACGGCCTTCTCTGTCCAGGCTGTACCACCTTGGGGAGCAGCGTGAGGGAAGCCAGAGCCTGGAACTGCAGCCCAGACATGCTGGGGGCCTCAGACACCACCGACAGCCTCCCCTTGGCTCACAGAAGAGCTAGGAACATGTTCTGTAGAGAGAAGGCTCTGCTTTCCCTTCAGCCGGCCACGTGAACTTCCTGAAAGCTGCTGCTTCCTCTTTCCAAGCCGTGCTGTCCAGTGAGGCTGTGCTTGGGCATCCTGTCTGCCTGGGAAGGCGGCGTGGACCAGCTGGGTGAGATGCGGTCCCCTGGGTCCCCAGGGCCTGCCCAGGTGGGGCAGTGTGACCACTGGCTCTTGGACGAAGCAGCTGGATGGCGTGGGCTAGTTTCCATGGCGTAAGCACTCCCCCGGGGCTGACCTCATGGCGCCCACAGGCCACACCGCAAGTGGAGCTGGAGAGCTACGTGGTGGCACCACCTGGACTGTCCTCATGGGTGGACGCAACACGCAGACAAGCGTGGGAGCATGGGTGAGAGCGCAGGACACGGCGAGGGAGTGATGAGCTCTGAGTGTTCGCCCCAAGTGTATTTCACTTAACGAACTCACTTGTCCGTTCATGCAAGTGGTTTTAGTCATGGCCATGTCTGCAGCCGGCTTTCCCGGCCCAGGACAGTCACCCATCCGCCCTCGAAGCTGCCTCTGTGACACCACTGGCGGTGCGATGCGTCAGACCCAACAGCGAGACCCGGGACCCCAAGGCGTGGCCACTCTTTGTCAGGTCTCCACGGGGGCCAGGCGTGGTCGCGTTGGCTCCAGACGTCCCGGCCAGTCTGGAGCCCGTGGTGAGGGGAGGCAGAGCTGGCTCTGCGGAGTCAACGGCTCGGGGTTGGCCTGAGCGTTTTGACACTTGGAGATGGTGGGTGGGCCTCCCCGGGGTCCCTATCCTGCCACGGCGGCCGCTGTGGGCTCCTGCTCAATCCGCCTCCAACGGCAGATCTGGGGACAACGCCCGGCGGAGGGACTCAGACTCCCCTGGGCCCCTCGAAAATGGCTTCGGGCATCGGGGAGGGGGAAAACTCCATGTGCAAACCACAGAGGATGAAGGGATCTTCTGAGCGGCATCACCCCCAGAAGCCTCTGGGGCTGGAGACGCCCGTGTCTGGTATCCCACGTGGGCACCACTGGCCAGGGCCTGGACATGTGGCCTGTGCCTTTGAGGAGCTGACATTTACATCTTATGTAGTTTCAAGGACTCTAACTTTCAGCTCAAGGAGCCGCAGGCGGCCAGGGTGCCGCCCTTCCTCAGGGCGCTCGGCCGCCGAAGGCGCTGACCGCGGTCTAGAAAGGCCTGTCCCTCAAGGTCACTCCTGTGAGGTCAGGCGGGTGGGAGGTGGCCACCTGGCGGTGTGGAAGGAAACCTGGAGGGTTCCGCCTGCCTGGTCACGTCCCAGGGGCAACGATGTGATGACGCTACGTGGCTGTGTGCACGGGAGAAGTTAGATCACGCAGGTGCAGCTCCGCCATGCCCACCCACACTCGTGCCCCTCAGGCTTTAAACGAGGGGAGTTGTGGCCGTTCCGTTCGACACCCGCTCGGCCCCCTTTCCACAGCTCTTGTCCTGTAGACACTAAGATCCAGCCCCGGACGTCATCCTGGTCACGGGCACGGGACTCAGTGCCCCATAAGCCTCCAAAGGGCCCGTGATCCGCATGTCCGCCTGCCGGTGCGCTGGCGATTCTCTCTCCTGTCTGGGCGGGTCCGGCCACCACGGAGCACTGATGGGCTGGAGTGACAGGAGTCCTTGGTGACCAGGGAGGGTGCGTCTCTCATCATCTGCATGCACCCTGGAGTCTCCTGTCCCTGCCTTTGCAGGGGGCACGATCTACCCTTCACAGAAATGTCCTCCCCTCTGCCCCGCCCCTGCCCTGCCCAGCTCGGGACACAGGGCAGCGCTGAAAGGGCCCTTGTTGCCAGGCTGGGCACGCATTGAAAGGGGTTTGTGAACCGAACCAGGCCCGAGAAGAAAGCGGTGACGGCCCCGGGGAAGGGGGCCAGGCAGGAGGTCGGTGCCGGGGATCCTGAGCCATGGGCAGAGGGGGGTCCAGGGCCTGCTTTGGCCCAGTAGAGCTCGGTGCTCGGTGCCCCAGGCTGCAGCTGCCTTGCAGGCCTCTGTACCCCCCATGGCACGTTCCGACGGTAGCTCTGGGGTGCAAGCCAGCTCCTGTGTCTGCGGGACACCTCCTGGCCCTTCCCCTCGAGCTCTGGCCACCTAGAGTTCCCCGCTAGGGGATATTGTTCCTGCTCCAGTTGAGGTCCGTGGGCAGGGCCCTGGTGTGGGGAGGGTGCAGCTCCCGACCCAGTGGCATTCTCTCTCTACTCCTGGCCTAGTGTCCTGCGAGGGGACTTTCCAACCACCCGCCACCCATTCCTCGAAGTCAGGGAGCAGCATCTTGACTTTTCTTCCACTTGGCAGTGGAGAGCCCTGCCTGCTCGCTGCCGTGTGCTACCGGCGGTCTTGCTTTCTGTTGACAACATGTACTGGCCTGCACCGGGTCCAGACACCCCCGTGCAAGGACGAGGCTCCCGCAGGGCCGTGCTGCCCATCCCTGGCCCTTCACCTGCAAGCCCGCCAGGAGGAGGAGGCCTGGGCTTTCTGGAGGGACGCCTGCTGCAGCCCAAGTCTGCCAGGCCTCGGCCTTCCTGCCTCCTGCCCGTGTGTGCCTACCCTGCCCAGCTCCTTCCTCCTGAGGTTCTGGGGTGGGAGGTCCAACTCCAGCGGCCTGGGACTGCAGGTCTTTGCCCCGCTTCTAAACCTCAGGCCTGAGGCTGTTTGGGGAGGTTAGCTCCCAGCCCCATGGGCCCATGTGGGGCAGAGTGCACGTCTGGGAGAGACGCCCAGGACTCCTCCCCCAGGGCCCACTGCACGCCTGACTCTCAGGACTGTGTGGACAGTGAGAGGGGAGTGTGTTCTCCGTGGGCTGGAGTGCGGGCACAGCCTTGCTGGCCACCAGGAGGCTGAGCCAGGTCCTACCGAGCAGAGCAGGTGGGTGTGGCCCCACCCTGGGTGTCAGCGGGTGGCTCACACTCCGCGCATTGGCAGTCGGTGACTCGGGGCAGGAGTCCTGCGGAGTTGGTCGCCCCGTCACCTGGGCATGCACTCTGAGCCCTAGGTCCCGACAGACATTCCTTTTTCCAGGATCTCTCACCGGCTCCTCCGCCAAGGGTCACATTCAGGGCTTCAGGGAGCTGTGGGTCAAGAGCGGCCAGCTGGGGTGGGGGATGGAGGGCGGGGTGGGCAGAGGGGACAGGCACAGCCACAAGACCGCAGCTGGCTCCTCTGCTGTACGGGCCCCTTTCAAGCACGCAGTCGCCACCGTGGCTGGAGGCTGCACCACGGGCCAGCACAGAGACAGCACCCACTACGCAGAGTCGACACCGGTGCTGCTCTGGGAGGCGATGGCAGCGTCTTCTTCTGCAGATGGGAAACTGAGGCTCAGGGAGATGGGTCTGAGGCTCAGCCAAGGCCACGGCTCTTGTCCTCCGTGGCTCCTCGGGCCGTGCTAGTGTGGCATCCCCAGACCCTGGCTCTATTCCTCAGTGGCTCCCCAGGCCTCCTGCCAGCACAGCCCTAGGCCTCAGCTTTTGTCCTCCACGACGGCCAGGGGCTCCTTGCAACATGGTGTCCCCAGGACCCGGCTCTGCATGGGATGTCTTTGAGGCCTGCTTGGTCCATTTTCAGCACCTGCCCTTCCTGGCCGGGACCAGATGCTCTTCCGGAAGGGTCAGGTCTGGGGTGAGGGGCCTTGAGTCCTTCTGGCGTCACCCATGAAGACCCGGGCTGGCATCGGAGAGGCGCCCTCCTCTCCCACGGGGCTGCTGGAGGGGTGGGAAGCTGAGCCCCGATCTGGAGCCCTGCCTGGCTGGGAGGGCGGAGCTGCCGTGACCCGGCCAGCGCCTCCGAGCAGGTTGGCAGGCGGCTGGGGGCTTGAGAGGCCATGTCTCTTCCCGTGGTGTTTCCAGACCCCGGAGGGCTCAGGGCTGGGCAGGGCTCCCGGCTTGAAAACGCGCGCGGCCAGACGGATGGTCTCTCCCTTCGTCGTCTGAAGCAGGAAACCCAGAAGGAACGTGCCGGTGGCAGAGGGAACACGGCCGAGCAACCGTGAAGTGGGAGGCGCCAGGGAGAGGCTGAGGCTGCACAGGACTGAGGCGACGAGGAGAAAGGGGATGGCAGTGGGACTCCTGGTCTCGTCTGGGGACCCCTGGGGGATTCCCTGAGTCCCTGGGTCCCCTCAGGTGAGCTTGGGTCTGCAAAGGACCGGAAGGGGCACCCAAGGGCCTGGCAGGGGCTGTCCAGGGTGGACAGCGAGTGAGGCCTCTGTTCCTGGAAGCACCTGAGTGCCTCGGAGCCCTCCTCATCCTCCTCCCACACCTGAGCTTAGAGCCTGGTGGGGGGCCTGGGGACCCCTCCAGGGAGCCTCGTTTGCCCTGAAGGGCCAGGCGGTGTCTGAGAAGGGCCCTCCTGAGCCCCCGGCAGGAGGCGAGCCCGGACCGGCCCTGCCCAGCCAGCTATCCCTGCCTGCTCCATCTCCTGGGACCCTCCCTCTGTGAAGGGTCCCTCTTGGCCAGTGGGGGTCCCGCGCGCCCTTGTTTCCTGCCACGGGAGCTCTGTTTTTCTTTCCACAATCCACCTTTCCCCAGTTCCTTTTTTTTTAAATTCTAATTTTATTTTTAGAGGCAGGGTCTCTCTGTCACCCAGGCTGGAGTGCAGTGGTGTGAACACGGCTCACTGCAGCCTCTGTCTCCTGGGCTCAAGCCGTCTTCCCGATTCAGCCTTCCAGGTCGTTGGGACTACAGGTGCACGCCACCACGCCCAACTACATTTAAAGGTTTTTAATAGAGATGAGATTTTGCTATGCTGCCCAGTCTGGTTTCAAACTCCTAGGCTCTAGCAATCCTCCCACCTCAGCCTCCCAAAGTGCTGGGATGACAAGGGTGAGCCACAATCTCCAAATTAACACCTTGAAGCTTTTTTTAAAAACAGGACTTATTGAAAGGACAGAAGAGCCCCTACATGGGAGAGGACCCAAAGGGGTTGCCCCACACCTTGAAGTTTTTGCTGAATCTCCTTCCCTGTTGGAAGCTATTGTGGCATGGACTCCCCTCCCCATGCCTCCCCATGGCTCCCCCCCAACCAAGAGCACTTCTTGAGCCTTTTGTGTTTAAAATATCCCCGAATACCGAGGGCCCCTGAAGCTCAGAGCAGCCCATCCTCCCCAGCCTGTGAACCCACCAGCAAGGAATAACTGTGGCACCGGTCACGCCAGGAAGCCTTGAGTGGGGCTGGCCAACCCTGGACATGGGCCAGGCCCCTCCTGCCAGCAGGGCCCTGGGCTGTGATGGGCAGACACGCCCCAGGAGGGTTCACATGGGAGCTGACGCTGCCCCCTCTGGTCCTGGGCACGGATCCTGACCCCCATGGCTCCCCCATGGGCACTGATCCTGACCCCCGTGACCCTCAGGGAGCACCCTGGGGCTGCAGGCACTGGGGTGGGCCTGCGGGTGGACAGGGCCTGGCTCTCTCAGCACGAGCAGGGTCTTCTCCCAGCCGGTGGTCATCGGCAACTCTGTTGGACCCTCTGCAGAGCAGGTGGGCAGGAGAAGGCTCTGGAAGTGAGCCAGGTACTGGGCAGGGCTACACCCGGGTCGGCTGACCACCGGCGGCGCCTCGTGGGCAGGGTCCGCTGGGGTTCATCGCCCTCTTGTGAGCTGTGGTAGGCCAGCGCCACTTGGCAGCCCCCAGGTCCCTGGAGGCAGGGGCAGCAGGGCAGCCGGCTGTGGGTTGTCTGGGGATGGCCTCCCCCCGTGGCCCTGCTGTGGCGTGTCTTGGTGGGGGCGGGGCTGTTCGCAGACGGGTTGCATGGAGCGGGAAGGTCCGGCGAGGCTCGGGGGGACTGAGGGGCTGGAGGAGAATGAGTGGGAGAATGTGCTGGGTGCCCTCAGGCAGTGAGGATGAGCCCCCATCACCCCTTTGCCAAAGGGCCCAGACAAACATCCCTGAGGCGCTTCACAGGCGGAGGCTTCTCCAGGCTCCCTTCCCAGCCCTGTCCCGCCATCTCTTTGCAAGGGCCAGGTCAGCCTGGAGCCCCTGGAAGCCCTGAATGCTGAGTTCCTCTGTCTGCATTTGCAGCCGTGTTGGACAGCACTTTCAAAGCAGAAACTCCGACAGACACCACTGGCTCAGAGGGGGTCCTCTGGGCGTCTGGGAAGTGAAGTGTTTTTTAAGGGGGGGGCCCTACCTGCACCCTGAAAGCTGCTGAGATGATGGTCCTCACCACCGGGCATGGCAGGGACCCGGGCCCACTTTCAACCGGAGCTGTGGGGGACAGGCAGCAGCCCCTGGATGCGGTGGGAGGCGCTGACCAGCACTCGCGGCCGTCTGTCTGTTGGGCCGCCCGGGTGGGCTGGCCAGGCCCTCAGTCCATGTCGCCAGCTTCACCATGGAGGATGCCCTGGCCTTCAGAGGGGTAGCCCAGGACAGGTCTCTGGGGGTCCCTACCGCCGCCCAAGATGGCTGCCCCGGTGGCCTCCCGGAACGACTGGAGAGATGGCGGTGGTGGTGTTTGCCTCCTGCCCCAGGGCCTGGCCATCCAGGCTTGCCAGGGGACGTGACGGAAGAGTCCTCCTGGGGCCCCCGGAAGTGAGGACCCTTCACAGAGGAGGAGAGAGCCTGGGCCTCCCGCTCCGGAGTCAGCCCCGCAGCCGGCCCGAGCCACGCGCCTGGCTGCGAGCCCTCCCGCTCACTCCTGGCCGCCCCTCCAGGCCTGGACGTGAGCTGGAGAGGCAGGGTTCCAGGACACGGAGCCAAGGGCTCCCTGGATAGACCAGAGTTGCCGCCGGCCAATTGGAACGGGATTCCAGAAAAACATCCTGCGCGCTCAGCCGCCCGGGCCGGCCTGCCATGGCCTCCTGCAGACCCGGGCGGGAGGGGCGGGGCCGCAGGGACCTTCTCTGCCAAGACCAGAGGTGGCCAAGTGGGCAGTGAGACCCCTTCTGTCCTGGGATCAGGGATGGAGGTGGGCTGACAGCCAGCTCGGCTCAAGGTCGCCCCAAGGGGAAGGAAGGAGCCGCTCCCTGCCCATCCCCGAGACGGGAACGAACACTCCTGCCCAGCTCTCGGTGACGCTGCTGCCCAGTGATAAACCCGTTACACGTCAGCATAAGCGTAACACAAGTAACAGTGTCAAGGCCATAACGGTATTCTCTGAAATAAAATAAACGAAGAATAGCACTGTTCATATGTTTGCCTATTTGCTTAATGTCTGAGTTTAAAAGAAAGCCGCTGGGTCTCAGTCATGTGTGTGCACACACGTAGCTCCAGAAGATCATACTGTACACGCACAAGAGCATGAGGGCCAGAGGACAAGAGATGACTTAGTGTTATTCCTGTGCATGGGATAGTTCCGACCCCACTGGTCCCCTGAAAGGGTCTCAGGGTACCTCAGGAGCCCCCGGGTCACACTTTGAGCACTGATACTACAAAATGTTTGATCAGCACCAAGAAAGGCAGAAAAGAAAATAACATACAAACAAAATATGTATGATACGAACAGGAAATAAGAAGCACAATGCCACCCTGAGGTCCGACCGCGTTGCTGTTCACAACAAACGTAAACGGAAGAAACCCTCCTGCCCGAATGCCCTGTGGGGAAAGGAAGCATCCCTGACAGTGGAGGCCTGCACCGAGGTGTGGGGCTGGAGACCACGCCTCCAGGAAGGCCTGCTTCCCCCGATGTTTTTACCTCAGATGTATCTTGGGCCTCCTACAGGCCTCGGGAGATAGAGAAGGCTTCCACGTGGTCTCCACTCTTGAGTTCCAGCGGACTGCAGCACACCGGGCTCAGAGACACTCTCCCTTCCGAGGACTCCAGTGACACTTGCTCTGCGCCTTCCCTGTGCCGGGGCCTGCACCTCTCCTGGCCCCTTTGCAGCCACACCGAGAGCCAGGCCTCAGGGTCTCATCCCCTGCTCAGTGAGTGCCCCTGTGTTGTCCGAGGAGGCCCTCACTCGGGAGAGGAGGGTCAGAGGCTGTCCCTAGGGCATCGCACATGCTCATCTTACAGGTGAAAAGCCCGAGGCCTGGGGTGTGGGGGACGGGCCCAAGAGGGGAGGCCGGGCGGGGGCACCAAGCCCAGACCCTCCCGGCTTGGGGTTGCCGGCCCGTCTCGCATGTGGGTCCTGAAGGTGCTGTTTGTGGACTGCCTCACCCATCAGAGCGCAGTGGCTAGAACCAGGGCCAGGGAGGGTGCACGGCCACACAGATGTGTCTGGAGGCCTGTCCGTGGGGCTCCACCTGCCGCCCCCGAGGGACGGGCTGCACGTCCAGCTGGCTGAGACTGCCTCCTCCTCTATAGAACGGATGCTTGTCATGATCAGATAACTGCCAGGAGAGTCCTAGGGGAGAATGGGTCTCAGGCGTGGGAGCAGGGGAAGACGAGCCCATCGGGTGGGTGGGGCTCTGAGGCTGCCTGCACCCCACAGTGGGTCAGGGCTGAGCCCGGGGGACTCTGGGTAGAGGCTTTACTCTGGATGGCTTCCACAGAGGGGCCTTTGGCAGCAGTGGTGGCAGTCCAGCGCTTTGAGGGAGGCTGGGCCTGGCCACTGCAGGGTCACATCTCAGCGTCCGGCTTCTCTGAAACCAGCCGTGACACTCAGCCCAGGTTCCCACCGGCCCCAGGTTGTCTCAGGAGTCCCAGGAACAAACCTTAGGGGGCTCAACTTTCCACAGAGGTTGAGCCAGCCAGGTGGGGAAGGGGATGGGGAGCCCACAGGCCCATGGGACACTGACGCCCACTTCCTGCCCCGCAGCTCCACAAAGGACCTTACCCTCCCCGGAACAATCCACCCTGAGGTTTTCGGGAGCCCAAGAGAGGGCCTCAGTGGTCTCCAGTGATAACCTGACTCTTGGGGGGAGGGGAACATCACACAGCTGAGCAGGTGGGCTGCAGCCTGGGGATAGTGGACAGCGGTCACCACTGGGACACCTTGACCCTTGGGGGCCAGGGCGCTTTTCTCGACATTCACCTTTGCTGCTTTCCTCATCGGTGATGTTCTCCAGCCAAAATGGCTTGGATAACCATGGCGCCTTCCCTGTGGGTGGGAGTCTCCTTTGGGGTCAGGACCCCGGCCCCAATTTCCTTTACACCTTTTAAGAATCACACGAGAAAGTGGACAAGAGGCGAGAGCTTTCTGGGCGGGGCCTGGGCGTTCCACACTCACCCTGAGGGACCCCGTGGGAGCTTGCCAGAACGCTGGGGTACAATGAGGCATCTTGGCCATGCTGGCCATGGCCCGGCCCCTGTGGAGGCTGCCAGCTTCCTCTGGGCGGGCTCTGGGTCCCTCCTCCGACACTGTGAGCCAGGCACGAGTGGGATCAGCCACCTGAGGGTGGCTGTCCCCAGTCCCTCGTCTGCCCTCGGGCCCCAGTGTCTCCCGGCCTCCAGGGCTCCCTGGGCCTCTGTGAGGCCTTTGGCTCCCCAGAGCTGGCCTGGCCTGGCCTCGGGCTGACGTCTGCTCCAGCTTCTCTCCCCGACGGTGCCCTTGGAGAGCCACCCAACTCACTCGGCTCTGTGTCCCCAGTCTCTGGCATGAGGGGTCTCGGGAGGTCTGGGGCCTCTCTCCAGCTGCTGGGAATTCCTGGCCGGTAGCAGTAGCATGTCCACACGCATGTGGCGCTCCCCTGTGTGCATCGGTGTCCAGAGGGCCCTCTTCTAAGGATGCCAGTCATGCTGGCTTCGAGCCACCCGATGACCTCATCTTGATCCAGTCTCCTCTGTGAAGACCGACCCTGTCTCCAGACAAGGCCATGTTCAGAGGCGTGAGGACTTGGCCTTAGGACTCTAGCATGTCTTTTTCTGGGGACATAGGCCCCCATTAAGCCAGCTGTGCCTTCCTCTGACCCCAGCTCCCCTCTGCCCGCAGTCAGCCACGCTCTCGTCCTGTCCCACCCACAGGGCTCGGCTCCATCGCAGGCCCAACAGGCTGCCACGTACTGGCTGAGTGATCGAGGCTACGCGGCACATCCTCTCTGAGTGTTGGCTTTCCCACCTTGAAGTGGGGATACAAGCAGACGCTGCACAAATATCTGGGAAGGGGAAGCCTTTGGTGGGAGACCCTGTTCCTGGGGCAGTGAGGCTCTGAGGTGCAGGTGGCCGATTCCCTGGAGCCTCCAGATACAGCGTCTCAGCGCCACAAGCCCATGTGGTTGAGGTCACACCCGAGGCTACCAGGTG
Source organism: Carlito syrichta (assembly GCF_000164805.1). Taxonomy (NCBI): domain Eukaryota; kingdom Metazoa; phylum Chordata; class Mammalia; order Primates; family Tarsiidae; genus Carlito; species Carlito syrichta. The sequence continues at coordinate 187,684 of NW_007232145.1, read as the reverse complement.
TAGAGCTGACCTGGGGTCCCATCTGTGTGTAGAGTGTTGATCAGCTCCTTCCTTGCCAGGGTCCTGGGGCTGGCTGGGGGAGGGCATGAGTCTTCGGAGCCCCACCTGGTGGATGGTCACCTGGTACGTGGGTGCCAGGTGGACAGGTGCTTGATGGAGATGGTGACGGTGATGGTTGTTCGCATCCACCGACCACCGTGTGCAGCATCCACTAACACCCCCACTTTACAGGTGGGGAAACTGAGTTAAGGAACTCACCCACAGTCACTAGGAAGTGGCTCAGAGCTGGGTCTATCTGGCCCACACCAGGGGCTGCCCTCTGATCTCTGGGCACCATGACCATCTGGGTTCTGACTGCAGAGAGTTGGGATGGTAGCCCCTGCTGATTCCAAAGCCTCAGATGCCCCTATGTGGGCAGTGAATAGCCACGTCTTCACTTTGCCGTCTTTCTCATTGCTGCAGTGCCCAGCACACAGTTGGTACTCAATAAGAGCTGGCTGGGAGGAATCAAAGGAAGCAGACTTTGGGGAACAGTGCTTGGGTGCCCATGCAGTAGGGGCACGGACATCAGCACCTCCTCATCTCCCCGTGCCTGGGCAGGCAGGACCCCAGGCGTGGGCTGGGCCAGCGACAGGCGTGGAGCCGCTCTGTCCAGTGCAGCTACAGCTCTGCCTGGGACAGATGGACAGAGGTCTGTGAGGACCATCCGCAGGGACCAGGACTCCCTCCACAACACCTGGCACTTAGGCGGGGCCCAGGTTAGAACCCCTGCACCAGCAGGACCCAGTGAACACTAGCCAGATCCCAGCCTGCGGTCTGCCAAGAGGATGGGGATGGGGTTTAGAAGGATCCCCTGGGTGACTGCCCCGGGACACCATGTGAATGAGTGTGCCCACCACACACACAGCCAGTTCGAGATCTACTCATTCACGTCCTGGGTGTGGGTCTCCGTGAGTGTGGGGGCTGGGGAGTGGGGGCTCCAGGGCACACCAAGACAAGTGGGGTCTGGCTCGGACCACCCTCAGCTGTGCCCTGGCTGTGACTGGACCTCAGCCTCCTGCAAGTCCAGGAGAGCCAGATGCTGGGTAAGTGTGGATTCGGGGCCCACCTTGGAGATGCCGGCTCTGGGATCAGGGTGGGCTCCCCCAGATGCCGGGGCGGGTGGCTGGGTGCCGTCGACCCTTGGGAACTTGTTCGGGGTCTCCCCGATGGGCCTGCAGGCTAAGATCCAGGTGTCTGCCGGCACACAGTCACAGGCCAGACTGACTTAGGCCAGGGGCTGCCCAAGTCCGGGCCTCCACTGTCTCCGAGGACTGAGGGGGATTGAGGCGGATGGCAGGGCTACTTTGGGGCTGCTTCCAAGATGGATTTATGGCACACCTGTGTCGCAGGCTGCATGGGCTGCTCGGCCTGGCCCTCTGAGGTCACATCTGGGCTGGGGACTGCCAGCCACGGGGGGTGGCTATGCCCTCTGAAGCGCCCTGGCCACCCCTGGGCTCGGCCCGTCTCAGCAGGGGCTGGCCCAAAGGGTTTGGACAGAGCCCATCCACGAGGCAGAATGCTCTGCCCTACAGTCAGACCTAAGTGTTAAGACATGACCCCAGCGCCCCTGGCCCAGGAAAGTCGGTCAGTGCCCACCTTCCACTTTGCTGCTATAGACATGACTGATGATCAAAAAACGGGGACAGGAATAAGCCAGTGTTGAAGTGGTCCCGTGTGTGGTGGACATGCTCTTCCACACAGTGTCCCGGGGGCAGTCACCCAAGGGCTCCTTCCAAACCCCCTCCCGTCCGCTTGGCAGACCGTGGGCTGGAGTCTGGCTGGTGTTCCAAGGGAGAGGCCCTCTGCTAGCGTCCTGCTGGGACGGGGGCTCCATCCTGGGCCCTGCCTGGGTGCCAGGTGTTGTGGAGGGAGTCCTGGTCCCTGCAGATGGTCCTCTCAGACCTCTGCCCGTCTGTCCCAGGCAGAGCTGCAGCAGCGCTGAAGGGCCTAGGCACCGTGCCCCTCACTGCCTGGGGTCCTGTCTGGGACGGGGGACCTGGGGAGGTGAGCGGGCACCCTTACCAGCAGGGTACACGCTCCTGATGGCCCAAGTAGCTCCCACAGGAAAATGGTGGACAAGCCCAGCTCACAGGAATTCTGGGGGCTTCTCTGTGTGGCCAAGTCACGCCTCTCTCACACCCAAACAACTTGCCTTGAAGGTTCTGTGTGTGGAAAGCTGAACACAGACAGGGAGCTGCACTGAGCGGGCTGGCTGCCACTCTCTGGGGCCAGAGATGGGGTCTTCTGAGGCCCAGGAGAGGGAGACACACTGCAGCTTTCTGTCCCACCAGCCCCCGGCCCTCCCGGAATGCCCCTGCAGCTCTCCAAAATCCCCAACCCGAAGCAGTCAAGTATTAAACCAGGCCCTGGAGATGAAAGGAGGATGGGCCTGGCCCATTTCATCTGATGCCAGGGAGGAGATGGCCTGATGTTTTGAAACAGAGTGTGCGGCGCCCGCTCCGGGGAACGGTGTGCCCGTTCGTCCGTGACCAGGCTCCACGAGGGAGGAGGGAGGCCGGAGGAGCCAGGGCCAGGGGGACACGCGGGTGCCTGGCTGGAGGGCCCTGTGGGGCCAGGGAGTCCCTCCCTGTCACCCGGCGAGGTGGGCCTGGTGGGGAGGAGGCTCGCATGAGTGAGCCAGCTGGGGCCCTGGGCCTTTGGGAGGCGGCAGCTAATCCCAGGTGATTGCCCGTCGGGGATGCTTGGGGACGTAGCTTCTCCCTTCTCTTCGCGCTTCGCGAAGCACAATCCTGAAAGCTCTTCGGTGGGGACTGCCAAGGTCCCCAGCTTCTCTGGGCCCTGGGAAAGCCAGGCAGGCCTCCCGCAGCCTGGATTGGTCCAGTCGAAGGTTTTGTCCCCGGGGCCTGCGAAGGCCTCAGGTCTCCTCCGTCCCCCTCAAGCCCAGCCAGAAGGCTCCACAGAGCCCCCTGTCCAGGTGGACAGACTCCAGACAGGGGTGGGAGGAGCTGGGCGGGGTTGGGCCTCCAGGACAGGAAGTCCGGCCTGAACTGAGCCCAGGCTACACGGTGTGCCCGGCCTTACACGAGGGGCCGCTCCCCTCCTCTGTCCCCCCACGTGGCCGAGCGGGTCTGGCGCGGCCTTTGGACCCCGGGCGGATGACCCCGCCCTGCCTTTGCTCTTCCAGTCGCGGACTCTGCCCCTCCACTTCCTTGCTTTGCCGGGAGCTTCCTTCCTCCTCCACCCCGCCGCCTCTGCCCTGCGTTTCAGGCGGTGGCTCCAGGGTCGCCTCCCTGTTGGGGGCTCCACACCCCGCGGCTGACCCCACCCTTTGCCAGCCCCTCACCCCGTTTTGCTTTTGTGAAATGACTGTCTTCTCCCTGGTCCTAGAAAGCCGTGCGTGGTTTGTGCCTCCTACACGTGTCTGTCTACTCTCTCTCTCTCTCTCTCAAGTCCTGTCATCCGGATCTCTCTATCCTCTGTATCGATCTGTTATCTATCCATCGGCTGTCAGCTCTCTGTCGATCTTCTTCCTTTCTGTCACCTGTCATTCATCTTCACCTGTCCACCTATCTACTCAACTGCCCATCTCTATCGTCTGTCTAGCTCTCTATCCCATCGTCTCTATCTCTCGGTCCTCCATCTGTAGCGATCTGTTGTCTATTATCTATCATCTCTGTGTCTGTCGTCTTTCTGTTATTTCCGTCTGTCTATCGCTATATTCTATCTACCTACCCACCGTCTGTCTGTCTACCATCTGTTTATCTGTTGTGTCATCTCTACCTCGCTATCCTCCATCTGTAGCGATCTGTCATCCATCCATCGGCTACCATCTCTCTGTCGCCTTTCTTACTTCTTCCCATCATCTACTATTCATATCTCTCTGTCTACCGACACGTCTATCCGTGCTATCATCTATGTCTCGCCGTCCTCTGCCCACATATTCCCTGCTATCTGTCTGTTATCTGTCATCTCTCCGTCAATCCTCTTTCGTTCTTTCTTTCCATCCTCTGTTGTTCACGTCTATCTTCTATCATCTCTCCATAATCCATCATCTGTCTGTCTACATCATCGACTATATTTATCTATATGTCGATCAGCTATCGATCGATGCATCTGTTTATCCATAGCTATGCATCCACTCTATACCTAGCAGCTACTGATGTGTCTACCATATCTCTCTGTATCTCTGTCTATCTATCATCTACTTACCTGTATGTATGTATGTATCTATCTACCTATCTGTCTCTATGCTCCTCGCCTAGGCTGTGAGCTCTAGCAGGGAGGGCACTTTTCTGGGCATGTCCTTTCTATACTCCCAGCACAGAACGAGCATTTGATTAATATTTATTAAATGATGAACAGATGGATGGGATGTGTGGGTGGGTGGATGAATCAGTGGATGGGTGGCTGTGAGGGCTGTGTGGGT